>NW_022595253.1:436589-557708 GCF_009176505.1 Sitodiplosis mosellana
TCTCTCTCTCTCTCTCTCTCTCTCTCTCTCTTTCTCTCTCTACTACAATGCATACATGTGTGCATTAGATCAGGGAACCGTTGTGCTGCACTATGCTGAAACAGCATTTTCAGCATTTGATTTTCTACCTGCGAACGAACGAAAAAGAAGAATTTTGCATATGTTTTCTTTGACACACATTCCGTCGTCGCTCGTCGGCACTATCGATCAATGCTTGTGCGCATGAGGCAATTGTCATTCTCGTTAGCTTTTTTTTTTCCTTCTTTACTTTGTGTTTGCAACATTTTGCCGGCACACTGGTACACTATCGTTGTCATTACAAACCCCACAATCGATTTTCACACGTGAACGAGCACAGATCAGAACTTGTTTTATTCCGAAAAAAAAAATCTATCTCGTGTTGCAATTCGATCCAAAGCAAAAGGAGAAGAGAAGAGAAAAAATCGCACGCACTCGTCATTTCTGGTTGGCGGTGCAATTTCGATTGAGTAAATTAGCTAAAATGAATTCTTCTGGAGCAGTTTTTTCCTAATTTGGATTTGGTTTACATTTTTTTTTTTTTTCTTGTTTTGCTACAAAAACTAGTTGAAGGCATTTGAAACGCCGTCACTTCGTGCTGCATTAGAAACTGCCAAAGATAAATTATTGGAATCACAGCATAACTTAGAGACCATGCGCACCAAATGCAACTATCTCGAAGAACAAATGATTGCAAAGGAAAATCTCTTCAGTACACATCAGCTCACACTGAAAGAAGCCAGCGAACGTGAACTGGAAAAATGTGAGTTTGCATTTTCGATTTATAAATATTTAGTGTGTGCGTTTTATCAAAACTAATTTCGAAACTTTCTTTTTTTTTCTTCTTTCTTTTTTTGGAACGAATAAAAAAAAATTTAAAAAAAATGTGGCGTTTAGTTAAATTGAGTATACGCGAAACTGAGAAATCGGCACAGGAGCAAATCCAAACGTTGCAGTATGAATTGGCTGAAATCAATCAACGCAATGCCGAAGCATTGAAATCATGCCAAATGAAAGCAGACAGACGATGCAGTGAACTGGAAAAGCAACTGCAACTGTCCCGTGACAGAGAATTAGAGCTAGTGCAACGGTTGAACAGTTTCACTGTAACGGAGAATCAATTACGCGATAAAGTGCAAGCTAGTGAACAGGAGTTTAGTGAGCGTTTGATTGCCGCCACCGCACGTGAACGTGAATTAAATGAAAAGGTTGCACAGCTAATGCGTCAATTCAAAACCGGCGAAGATAAACGGTATGAATTGGAAGAGAAACTGAAATTGGCCAACGATGAAACGAATGTGTTACGACGACGGCGCAACAGTAGCGAACATTCAATACCAAATGGCAATGTTTCGGTACCAAATCCATCGGGTAGTTCGACGATGCTCGAGGAAGAAGTGTTAAGCCTGCGATGTGTGTTGGACATGAAATTGAATGAAATTTCGGAGCTGCGAAAGCAAAATCAGTCAATGGTGCAGGCTCAGGATGAATTGCCCAAAGCACAGCTCAAAATTTCCATTCTAGAAACACGGCTTGAGGACCTCACTATTCAGCTCAAGACTAGAGTCGAAGAAGAACAGTAAGATTGAAATAAATCATAGTTTTTTCGTTTAACCAATGTCACTAATTCCGCTTTTTTTTGTCATTTTACAGAGAGCTGTCAATGCGAAACCGAAGCCTACAAGATACGCTTTGTCAAGAGGTGAAGAATCGCACACGGTTGGCCCTTCACAACGAAGAATTGCAATGGAAACTGAAGCAAAACTCGGAAAAATACACCACAACATTGAGTGAACTGTCGAAAAGTTACCAAGATCCATCACTGCTGGCCGATTTCAAGAACAGCTTGTACGCACCGATTTCGGAAACAAGCCACGAAAACTTTAGCGATACACTGCAAATGGGTACATCGCCACCGTCATCGCCGGTGGTCAAGGGTGTCGTTGAGAAATGTGATTCAGTGTCATATGTATTGGAATTGAATGACGACTTGGAATCAGCCGAAGCAGTGGCCAGTCGCGTAGTCAAACGAGCCGGATCGTTTCGAGTGAATAATTTCAAAGAGCGTTCACCATCGTTCAAGCGACAATTATCACTTGGAGGTGCGAATGTGCTGTGCCAATCGGCATCAGCCACCTCATTGTCACGGCAACATTCCGATTCACCAGTCAAGAATATTGGTGCATCCATTAAACTACAAAGAAGTTCCCGCACACGATCCAATTCGCTGAATGCAAGCAATGAACCAAAGACAACACCGAACCATCATCACCGTTTGCCCGAGATGACACCCATCGATTACACAAAATGGCAACGTTCACTGAGAACAACATCGACAAGCAGCCCATTGTCTTCACGGCCACACAAGAGTGATGGTCAAGCGAATGGGTTAACTGAAGTCGATTCGGTGAACAGAGAGAGCATTCGATCAAGTTTCACATCGGTAGATGATGTTGAATGTGATTTGGCAAAGGAATACATGTCATCGTCACGAAGTGACATATGTACAACATTGATTCCGGTACAAAATGCGGCTGATAAGCGCCAACACATGAAAAAGCGTCAACACATCAAAGAATCGGCCGGCGAAGCAATGGTTTCACAGCAAAGTGAAGACGATCAATCGTCTGGCTCAGAGATGGATTCAATGTCAGCATCGTCGAGCAGCGCCGCATCACCGTCGCATTCCGAAGTAAGCAAACATCGGCATTTGTCACTTGACGAAGCGGTGTTCATGAATAAGATTGTAGCTAGTCTAAGTACGCGTAGCACTCCAATGGAAGTGAGTTGGTCGGAAGACGGTGACAATGAACCGTATGCTCAAGAATCGAGTGCATGATCTGAAGATAGCTTTTAAGTTTGTTATACTTACTAATTATATTATTTATGTATCAGTTGATGGCTCTCATTTTAAATACTTGAAGGTTTATACATTTAATTCGATTCATGTTATGACTTTTCGTTAGAAGTATATTTGAGACATTTGTTCTCCATATGGAATTTATTGGCATAAAGAGCATTTTGTGGTTACAAAATATCACAGCAATCAAGTAACAAAAGATTGTTGGCCATTTGATGCTTGCAATGAGTTTTTGTGTGAGTATTTTGTGTTGAGATTAGATTAACATTTTGATTGGGCTGAAATTTCATATTTCCTTTTCTGTTCACTGCAGGCAGCCTAAATGTTCAGAAACAGGGCCGCGTGGCATAACGATTGATTGAAATTTGAATTGTTTGATTGATTGTCTTTGTGGAGAGAATAATTTGAAAGTTAAACAGAAAAGTTTCTCTTCTTTCGCACTCTCATAGACAAATCTAAGTCAGTGTTCAACGAAATGGTTATCAATTCCAACCGATTAAATGTCAACAAGTGCGCATCATAAAATTTTAAACATTCATTCTGCACGTTTTTTTTTTCCAAATGCATCTGACCCAATGATCAAATCAAAAAAATCAGAATACATTTTTAAAGATAAACAAATTCGGGTTTCAAATTTGCTAAAGCCCACAAATTTCATTTGTATCAACTGAAACTGACCAGAGAAAACTGTACATTTTTATAATCCTAATTCATAATTCAAACCATTGATTAGTTTAAGTCAGATTAGAATCAGACTATATATAAATATCAATTGAGTCGTTTCATATGAAATTGTTTATTTGAAAATGAGATAAATTCAATGCGAAAAGTGATCAACAACTCAACAGTTGCTGACTGTGAAGAGATCGATCACTCGACTGCGTGAGAATCAACAGAAAAATAAGTCATTTCAACACGTATCAAAATGAAAATATTTAACTAGAAATTTTAAGGAAATGACTAAAGTGTATTTAAAGTGGAAAAAAAACATAAAATATTAATGAGATATGAAAAAAAAATATGAGCTGTTATTAGAATAACATTATATTTGTTCTCTTGCAAGAAAAATTCAATCCGATTGAGATAAAATGTGTTTAAATAAAGCAAAAATGATTACAGTACAATAGAAAAATGGGATGGTTTTCATTCAATAACATGATTTTTATTTGAATTTGGTTGTTTTTCTGGTGAAAAAATCAAATGTATTCCTATTCTTCATGTGGCTCATATAAAAATGTCGTAAAATTGTCTTTTCTCTGATGAAAAATTATTATTTTTTTCTCATTTTAAATGAGTCCATTGAAAAATCACGAAAAGAATTGAATTTCAAACGGAAATTTTGACCAAAATATCCCCACATGCAATATCAGCACAGTAAATCGTACTAGATTTCCATCATTTGACAGTTCCCACTGTCGCATACATACAAAAGAGCACGTGAACCATGCTTTGACAGCTCTGCTTGACATTCCTTTACAAAACAAAACAATATCTTGCACACAAGCGTGCTGCATTTCATTTGCTGATTTTAATTGGAAATAATTTAATTTCGACGCATCATCAAGGGCATCATTTAGCATAGATCACATCAAAAACCAACAAAATGTCTGAGTAAGTAAAATTGATCGAATTAAAATCGGGGAATTCAATGTGTTCAATTGAAAACATGTTCCCATGAACATTGAACGTGTGTATATTTATATGTGGACATAACCTCACATTTCGACGCACATTTTATACCGTTTCTATGGTCTTTCTTCATGCCAAATTACCATTTATATACCATTTTCAAAAGCATTGATTCGAATGTTTCTTTTCATTTTGCAGTAAATATGCGGTTTCAAATAAGCTCCCTGCCAAGCAGGTGAATGTAATGACACATCGCAAACGTCGTTTGCGTGAGGAACAATCACATCATCGTGTCAAGCGACTGAATCGTTCATTCAAATTGCGAAGCAAGAAGCGTGACTACAAAAAGCCCGAATATTTCATTACGGAATTTTTGAAAGCCGAACGTGATGCCAAACGAATGCGTCGTGTTGTTATGAAAAACAATTTCTTCCAGAGCGTTGACGACAACGAACCAAAACTATTGGTTGTGATGCGCCATCGTGCTCACAAAATTGCATCAAAAGAATGTAGTTTGATTTTGAATAGTTTGGGTTTGTCACGTTTACACAACACCGTTCTGCTGAAAAACAATTCCGAATCGTTGGCACTGTTGAAATTGGTCGAACCGTATGTGGTGTTTGGCTATCCAACCATTCAAACCGTTCGTGATTTGATCTTTAAACATGGATTCCTACGGATAAACGGCAAACGCACAGCCATCAACTCCAACAAACTGATTGAAGAGCATTTGGGCCAGTACGGATGCATTTGTATTGAAGATATTGTTCATGATCTATTCACCGTTTCGGATAACTTCAAAAATGTTCGCAGTTTACTGCTACCATTTTCGGTGAGTATACTGTTGATCTAATTTTGTTTTTCATTTTCTTGGTTCTCCAATAAAGAAATACGGTGACATAGACAGAAAAAAAAGGACAAGTTGTTGTTCAACCATTTAAAAACAAATCCGAAGCCATTTGACAAATTTCATCGGAATTTTCCAATCCATTTGGAAGCTTTACTCCGTTTGATAATCTGCAAGGCGATTTTGATGCTCTTTGAACCATTTTACAAATGAATTTTATCACATAAAACAGATCAAGTGTCAATGAGTCACCCTTAAACCTGACTAATCGTAATGAATTTTATTTTTCGTTCAACAGCTAAAAGCACCCCGAGACGGATGGTCGAAGAAGATTGGCGTCAGCTACAGTCGAGGCGGCGAATATGGCAACCGAAAACAGGAGATTAATGCTCTTATCGAACGTTGTTTGTAAAATCTTTCATTATCTGCTCGCACTGTAAAAACAATCTATAGAATAAAATCCCGAAAAAATATTTGCGACATTTGTGTCAACAGAACATGGTGATTTGATTTTAAATCGAGTAAAAATTTTAGTTGTTAAAGAATTTTTCAGATTTTCAAAGCAAAACGACGACGCCTTTTTTTTGCTGAAAGATAATGACTGCATTACGTATTTAGTTTCGATATCTCTATTTCGATTAGTCAACGCAAAAAAACTGTCCAAACGTTCCAAAACAGAATAGAGAGAGAAAACAATCAGATAAACTGCATTTTGTGCTGATGTCTCGTTCGATTGGTTTTCGATGCATTTTTGTGTAACCGGATATTGTGTGCTATTAGCTGAACGTTTTCCAAAAATGCTCACCCGTCGTCGTCGTCGTCGTCGTTGTCGCACAATCTAAACCTGTTTCGATGAGTTCTCTGTAAACCATTTATTAATACAAAAGTAAATTGAGCGGCACCTTGAGGCACATGCGATTTGATAGTACTTAGAAATTGCGTCGCATCAACAATGTCATTCCAATTTTAGAATTCATAAAAATTATTTCATTCAAATTACTTGATTTGATCGTCAGTGTTATAACCTTCTTTTTGGTTGGGTCCGTCGTCGATTTGACGCCGTTGAAGATATAAAAAGAGAAAAAAATATACGAACCAAAGTCGAATGGTTCGCACTTTGCTCTTTTTGGGTGTGCGTGATCATTGCGAGAAAAGTATCACATTGCGAAAAGGTAAATGATGAGCCAGAGCTTCGAACGGATGAGAAGGAAGACCTCTGTCGATTTTTAATGAGCTCATCGGATGCTCATGCACATACAACCCAAAATTATGTGCATGCACTTTGTTCTCTGCTATCTCTTTGCCAATTTTCTAACAGTTTAGTCGCAAATCCGGAGGAGATAATGAAAAACCGTAGAAACGGTCGTATCGAATTAAAAGAAGACGCTCAGGTAGTATAAAGGCACCGGAATTTCATACGTGACTGTCGTAATTGCGCTCTTGCTGGGATGCGAGGTGATAACAGGACAACACGAAACAATGACCAATCAAATCACATACACGTAAGCAGTGATAGAATCATACCCAAAGGAATTCTGTATGGTCAAACGCAATTGAATTGTTATCATCTGAAAAATGTTTGCTGTCATATCATCTTTGCAAATGCGACTATCCATACTCCATACGTAAATGCTGTACGTGCTTTGAAATCTTGCATTTGTCTTAATGCGCTTTTTGTCACACACTCAAATAGAGATAGTGTGCGACATACTCAATGTTTGGGTATTTTTCCCATTCTCTCTCTCTCTCTCTTTCTATCTTATTCGCATTCGGATATTTCCATTCATAAGCACCATATAAAGTAGCAAGCATACACACATACTCGCACACATAAGCCACCAAAAATGTTTACTACTCATTCCTCTTATTCCGGCTTTTGACGTTCGCTTGTTTTCTTGTTTGTTGTTATTGTTTACGTGTTTTACGTTACATTCGTTCGTTTTTGTTTTTTTCTTGAGAATCGAGGTTTGTCGTCATCGTCAGAGCATTTGTTTGCTTCGAATATTGACTGCATATCATCGTCGATTTGTGTTCAGTCTACCGATGCTCATTGAACTGGTTACACAAAACCTCTCGTAGTTTCCCAACTTCATTGAAGCTGCTCGTTAATAAAACAAAGTTGTTTACACAAAGTGAAATCCATCGATTTGCGTTTGCCCATAAATTAGCAACAAATTAAAACTTTCCCAAGTCGTAGACAATAAAAGTGATTAAAATCCGGTGGATTTGCGTATTTTTCTTCAGTACCAGAGTTGAGTGTTGTTGAAGAAGAAAAACAAAAGACAGTTAAAGTTAATTGTAACAAAAGTGAAGAGAATTTTTAATTCAAAAAAATAAACAAAATAGTAAATTGGTGCATAATGAGAAACGGAAACGATAACCGACTAAGCAATAGTTTGGAGACAATACCTGAGGAAGGAAATGATTTGCCACGAATTAGTGAACTCATACCAAAATCACCGGAGACTCGGAAGCGAGAGGAAGAATGCTCCCAACTGTATGAATCGCATAAACAACACATCGAAGCCTTCTACGAAATGTGGATCATGCAACGCAGCCTGAATTTATTGAAACCCAAACGGATCTTTCTCAACGAACGGTATTTGGTGGGAAATTACGTCGATTAAAGCCATGTAAATCGTTTCGCATCCAACATCGTCGCCCACCACAATGTCAACTTGACCAGCCAAATTATGTGGTGTTAATTGCAAAACGAGTCCGTGTGGCGCGAGTCTGGTTGATCGAAATACACATTTTTGGCAGCATGGCGCTGGTTGTGTGAGCTTGTGTGTGATAAATGTGGTGCCATTCCATTTCATTTACATAACTATGCGCTGTTTTACTACGCTAACGATTTATGAATTAAAAATGACTCATTCCTGTTCGCTGATTCTTAACATTCATCGTAATCATAAACTCAAGTCATTGCTGAATTCGCGGGAATGACGCCGTGTTCCATGAAATTTGAATCGTAATTGATTAACTGGTTTTCGCTATGGCATCACACACAAATGAACAAATTCAGCGCTAGTAAAAGGAGCAAAGACAAAACAGCAACAACAAAAACTTTCGTTCAATTCAAACCGGAGTCACTCGTATGTTATCAGTATTTTGGCATCGCACCATTTATTAAAGGCTTACTTGTTTTTTTTTTTTCGGTACTTTGTATTTTGTTTCAATTGACCAAGGTCACATTGTTGTTATGGTTTTTGAAAATGAAATTGTTCGCCAATATTTTTTTTTTCTATGAAAAAGAGAGACGTAACCGTTTGTCGTTTTAAGGTCCAATACACCAAAATGGAACAGAGAGAGAGAGAGAGAAAGAGAAAAAAAGCAGTTGTACATAGTCAACGATCAGTTTTAGGCATTACGTGTACAGCTAAACTTGTATTTTTTTTTGTTTAACTAAGTGTAGACAACGATCCAAACTAGAGTAGCAATAAATTTTTATTAAACACAATTGTTGTGAGGCATTTCTTTTCGGAAATGCCTTTTTCACAGCAGCGTCAAATTGAAAACAAACCATTTATTGCTGTTATCGACTAAACCTTAGGCTAAGAATCGAGCTAAGAATAGAAATAAAGAATATTTTTTGAAATTGAACTCGTGTCTTTTTTTGCATTGGTTCTTGTTCTGGTTTACATTTCCGTATTATCTTGATTTCGACCGATAAGAAACATATTGATATGGCTTTGATCATTCTTTTTCCCCCGAAATAACTGCAATAAAAAAAAACAGAAATGAATAACACATTTTTTTTACAGTTACAAGCAATTTACAGTGATTCACTTCAATGTGAATGTACTTTGTACTTCCAGGAACTCTGCTGTTTGCACCGAATCAAGGTTTTTCGCTTACATAGACTTTACTTACCGAAAATGCAAACGCTGCAATCGTTAACTTCTTTTCTGTTGAAATTGAATCTGACTAACTCATTTCTAAACTAAAGTTTAATTCAGAATTTCATACAATGAAAAAAAAAAATGAGTAAAACAAAAGACGATTGCTTTTTCATTGTTTCATCAGACGATTGCTTATTACTCCGTTCATGTTTCTTATGATTCGATTATGTTTGTTTGGCTTCAGTCAATTTCGATTGAATCGTCGTCGTCTTTATCAGTCAAGATCTCTAATCGATTTGAGATTGCATAAGGGTTGCATTGTTTATGTTTTCATGGGCACAATAGTTTCTTTCCACAGAAGAACAATCGAAAAATAATGATATCACAGCAAGCAGTGAAAAATACATTTCAGTTCAGGCAATAGAAAAAAGTGGCTTTATTCACGTAATGAAGATTCGCTGAAACAAGGTAATTTCCATTTGTTCTGAAAATTATTATTATGTATAGAAATTCATAAACAAAATGTAATATGGTATTAAGTAATAAATACATCTATTTTTTGAAATTCCACCAACAAACCGTGTTATATCGATCAACTCTCCGTACAATATCACTCGCTCCATATTCTTGAGTAATGTAAATATTTGTTCATATTTTGGCTCGATATTACAAATTTACGAGGGAAAAATGCAAATAAATGGGTATCAACATATCACTTGGAAAAATGGCAAAGAGAGAGAGAGAGCGTGAGATTGGAAACTGACCAACAGAAAAAATAATACTATTTGACTGTAAGTTATCATGTTTCTTATACTTAATCGTTTGAATATGAAATTCGTCCGGAAATTGCGTGCATTCGCAACGACGCACGCGATAACCGTTTTCCATGAGTAAATAATGGAACGAAATATTATCGGTTGAAATGTGTGCTAAAATGAAAAGTGATCGAAGGCGCGTGGACAGGAGGCATTGCTCCAAAAATTACAACCACAGGCAAATATCCGAAAATATTTGTATGCAAATTTTTATTCTGAAGGTTTATTGAGAAATCACCCGCACAAATGGGAAAACCTCCTATTCGAAGAATCAAAAGGAGTACCAACTGATTCATTTCTATGAATTGATTGAAATGTTTTTAGAGAAACAGAAATCATAATTTAGACTTTTCAACTTGAATGTTTTTGTTTCCATTTCAAATTGAAAGCGTTTTGAAAAGCCAACAGTTTTCTCTCCCGAAAAAAAAACCAACCGACGAAAATTGAAATTAAACCAAACAATCATACATAGGAAATAATATTTTCAAACATTTGTGTAGGCATTCCATGAGTTGGTTCGTGAGTAAACAGTTTGGCTGGAGAAGTAGTAGTTTCTCGGAGAATGTGAGCTTGAATAAATATACACAACACTTGAATTGAATGACGACGACGTGTATATTCATATATGGAATCGATTATACAAAAATGCTGAAACTAACGGTTTTCTCACTGAGTTGTTTGTTTGGAACCCACCACTTGATATGGAGCTCTGTTCGCGCTGTGTGTCCGATTGAATTTACCCCTCATCGTTTGCAAAATGAGAGCAAGAAAATAAAACGCTTTGCTGTGTGTTTCATTCAGTGGTGAAACAATGGCCAAATGGCTGTAAATATTGCGAATGTTATATACATTCAAGTTCGGACTGGGCGCAAAAGTTTTTGCGATAAACCGAAAAAGAAGCATATATGAACATGTATATTAAATACCTGTGAGAGAAAATTATAACCTTGTATTTGGCGTTTCGCTTTGGATTTTGATGGTGTATGTGGCGAAATTGCGCAAGTCAAACACTGAAGAAACGGATCAACCGTCTTCATGGTAATTTTAATGGGGAATGAAAAAACTCATATAGGTTCACTTGCCGCTCCGCAAACAAAACACCCCATCGAACACAGAGAAACAGGGACTTTTGTGATTTTCTTCATCGCTTAATTCCTTGCTGTGTGTTGTGTTCTTTTGTTTCTTTTGCAATTCTTTTGGCCGTCCGAGTGAGCGAGCAAGTGCTTGTTGTTCATCGGGATTTCCAACGCGTTTCACCGAAACGCCATATATATTCCGTGTTTTTTTTTTCCGAACATACTCACCTGGTTAACCTGGTTTTTCATTTTTGTAGCTCAGAGAGTGCGAGAAACATTTGACGTTGGGCTTCCATTCAAAATCATACCAATACGAATCGTGAGACCGTCCCAACGTGAATCACCATGGAATGGATTTAAGGAGAGTGAAAATCAAATAGCAACCATCGAATCATAAGTAACCACGAACATTGTTTTCGATTTCGAAAAGCAAGAGTTTTACGGCTCATTTTCTGCGAATAAATTCCATTTTAGAAATATTTTTTGCAATAAAAATTTTGAAGATTTTATTTTGAGCCGCGACCAAATATCAATGGAATTTTTGAGAATAGAATGGCATTTATGATATAAGCTCTTTTTATGATCTAACCAAAAAAAAAGTGAAACCAAAAAAAGAACGACGAAAAAGTGGATAAAATTTAATTTCAACTACATTCAACGATCGATCGATTTATTTATGTTTGTCCAGTTAAACAACAATTTCACAACCAAAATGTAGTACTTCGTTTACGTAATGAACAACAAGTCAAGTGCCTTAAAAGACCCGACAAACATGTATCTCGGTGATAATTTCTATGAATCGAAATGCATTTGATTCATTCAAAATGTGAGAGTTATGCACAAAAAAAAAGTTCCTAACGAAACGAAGAAAGAAAAACGAGAGAGTTTGTGTGCGTGTGTATGAAATAAATTAGATTTAGATTGGTTTTTTAAGCGATGCAAAAATAATTGGTGGAAAGAAGTGTGATCATGTCGAAACCGAATCCAAGGCGTGCGGCAAAATCGTCATCACGAAAGCTAGCCCGCGAAACTGAACACGATGAGTCGACCGATCGAGCAAGTCGATCGGCGGTCAATCCGACCGCATCTCGACCAGACGATCCCAAAGATGAGACTGCCAAAGATGAGAAAAAGGATGGTAAAACTCCGGATGATACGACGACCACACCGTCTGAAAAGCCAAAGCCACAAAGTGCGAGTGCGACAATACGTGATGCAGGCCAAAGATTACTTAGTTTAACGATGAAACAAGAATGGACATCGATCGATCCGGTGTTGAAGCAGTTGGAAAAAATTGTGGCTGCCGGAGGTGGAGAGGCAAATGTGGCTCCATTGGCTGGTGTTGCGGACCCGGTGAGTATTTAATCGTCGTCAACCACTCTACTGCACAGTGTGTCCTTTTAGATGGAAACATTTCATTTCGATAAATAGTAATATGTTGTCATAATTGGGTTAAAGTAAATTTCCTGTCCGTTTTTCATCCAATTTTTTTTTTCTTTTTCGCATCGCATATATGTTTGTCACGTATTCATTTCAAGGCAAACAAAACACTTGAAATAATCGGCAGCCATTTAGCAGTAGAAGCGAAGAAACAAAAACATATTTATAAATGGATTTATGCATATTCATACACGAACATAAATATTTGTACCGGAAAATGTAGTTTATTTCGGGGCGCATACATGCCATTTTTGCAAGCTCACACCGCACACACAGAATCTGGTGCTGGTTGTGCAAAATATTCACTCGATTCCGAATTCAGTGCTAATTGTTGGCACCGTGACAAATGCCGGCCTATGATGAAGACATAGCGAAAGTGTAATGATTGCGCTGGCATCGGCCATTTTCAATGGAATTTTAAGTTCAATATCCTCAACCCATTGAGTGACACTAAATATGCACGACAGGCTACTATTTATAGCCGCCGACTGTGAAATGCTAGTCAAATTGTGTAACACATATTATGAATGGCTGCTGGAAATTATTTAAATGGGTCAAGAATTAATCCTTTAATGCACCACCCTTTTTCTACATACAAATTCAATTTTCAAACTAAGTTATTCCTTCATATCAACAGAGAACCATAAGAAATATAGAATCTGTTCGTTTTTCTTTTTCTCGAAAGCAAAATTCATGTCTAAATCGATTCCCCACGTAAGAACGGTTACATACAATTCGTCTCATACAATTTTGCTGCCTTAACGATTTGTTGGTTGTGTTATTGTTGCTGTTTTTTTTTTCTTCGTGTAACAATAGCACACCTCAACCAGGTTGAGACAGACGAAAGGAACGATGGAACGAAGGGAAAACAACGAACGGAAGAACACTGCAAACACAGTAAAATACTTACCATCAATGGTTTCAACTCCATTCTATGACCACAACCGTATCACGATAACCCAAATTCCAATTCGTATTACATCGGTCGGTTCGGTTTGCCGCGCGCGCTTATGTGAAAAATGGCCTGTCGACAATGTGAAACGCAAACCTTTTCGCTATGCAGAAGTACAATATATTTCAGTTCAACTCAAAATCCACAAAACAAAATGAGAAAATGGTTCACCTTTAGCCCATTCCAATTTCTTACATTTTCCATATATATATGACATGAATGCGGACTTTTTATTATTTTGATTTAAATTCTTGTACTTTGCACCTTTTGTATAAAATAAATCGTTTGTTAACATAAATCTTATCTTTGTGGAAATTCAATGTTTAGGTAAAATTATCTGAGTTTCAACTTTATATTGAAACCGGTCAACTGATAATATCAGTCCTGATATGAACAAATTAATTTTAGAATTAAATTTAATCTCCATATCATTTAATACCAACAAATAAAAATTTTAAAATTGCAGATATCCGGAATGACGCCCTTGATGTACGCGGTCAAAGATAATCGAACATCGTACTTAGATCGACTCATCGATCTTGGATCAGACGTTTGCGCACGTAACAATGTAGGTTTTTAGGCGAAATTATGCTTTGATTACAAACTGTATGCCGTTCTTTATTTTTTTCATCATTTGAACGACATCTGGCATCTCTGTCATGGTGTATTAATGCATTTCGTTGTCAGCGTCGCATCGACGGTAACAAATTGGTTTTGACTTAAGTATCATGCTGTGGACGTCGCAGAAAATTATGAATTTTCGAACATTGCAATGAGAGTTAATTGAATATTCAATCTGCAAAAAGAGTTCATGGACAAAATGCGTTCATTTGAATTTTTACATTATCCACTTCATCGATTCGGTTTACGGTGTCTGCGATTGGTTTTACTTTTTGTTGTTTTGTGAATATCGACTCATTTTTCTACATGTTTTTTTTTCTCCCTTTGACTTTGATTTCCATTAACGCAAAGCTCTTCTTAATCGTGAGCGGTGTGTAACACGCGCCACTCGGTCAGTCGTTAAGCCGTACCCCGTGTGTTTGACGAAGAAAGGAAAACGCGATAAAAGTAATTACAATCTAAAACGGTTTACGCGCTCCAATTTTTCGGCGAATTTCGTTTAACCGAAGGGGGTCGTTTTTATTGTTGTACGATTGTAATCATGTAACGCATTTGTCGCGTCTTGAGCAAATGAAAAATACATCAAATGGAAACAAAAGGACCCTGACCCACATTCAAAGTACATCAATCCAATGAAATTTCAAACAAATAAACTGGCCAAAATTGCGTTGGTGGTCCTGTTCAGGTTGTTGATGGTTTTTTTCGTTATTCAAATCAATATATCATGTTGATCGTAGCACAATAACTGCCAATATTCGTTTGTTTTGCGACGCGGCTTGATTTTACACGCGTTGCGCGTTTTGATACGCTCGCAATATGACGAGAAAGGAAAAAAAAATTCAAACAGGTGTCGATTGCTGCTTTCTTACCCTCAATCCATTCCATGGAGCAAGAGTTGAGCGTATGGCTTCAGTTGGTTCCTTTGAGTTGTTATAGACTCATAGTAACGTGTAATTAGCTTTGAGTCACATATTTCTCATAAATATCGAAGAAAAGAAGTGAGCGAGAAAATGTTGTTGTATATTTTGACCTACGTCCAAAGAATTTGACCCATTTTTTTGGCATACACGCGCACACTCTCGCTTGCCATTTCTATATGATTTTCCTTTTCTCTTTGCATTCGGAATTATTTACATGTTTTATGATTTTTCACTTACACTTTCGCTGAATGAAACGCAAATGAGCTTAATTTTCTTGCGATGTGTGTTATTTTTTATTACATTTTGTGTGCATTATGTTGCGCAAGCAATTTTATGACATACGTGCTCTTTCTTAATACAAATTGACGACACAATTTATTGTGTGCGACACGGTTTTTCTTTTTGTATGACATTCAATTTAAAGAAAGAAAAAAAAAAAACAATCGCAAATCCCAAAATAGAATGAATGATCAAGATTTGTTTCGTTTTTTTTCTTCTTTTGTTTGATTGTAGGAAGCATGTTTTAATTGTTTCGCAATTTTTCTGTATATTTTCGGAATGTTCAGAAGGAAACGCCTTGGTAATAAGTTCGAAGTCAAAGGTTAAAACATTAACAACATGCACACAACATGACTTTGTTTTCATTCTATATGCTGATAAATAAATAAAATTACGTTGAAACTGCAATTTCAACCAGAAATGCTTAGCGGTAATTGAAATGTTTAGCGCGATAGCTGCTTCGATAGATCGCAGTAGATTCGAGATAAAACAAAAAGAAGTGAATTAGAGGAGCGTGCCAAACGAGCACTCGACTGTAATCTTCACCTTGAATAGTAATTGCGAAATTAATTCTGACCACATTGCGCTCTTTCTCTCTTTGCTTCTCTGCTGTGAGTGACCACATTCTCCGCGCGCTGATTAGACGAATAAATCAAGGTTATGGCTGCAATCGCAACCTTAAATGCAATCTAGATCCGGAGCCACTTTTGTTCAAGCGCAATGAGCTATCAAAATTACAAACAAATTGCAATTTTTCCACAAACCATCCAAAATGGAAGGCAAAAAACACACAAGCAGTCAGTAAGATTAGCATTTGTACGACCCGCCATTTCATTGGATCGATTCATTTTAGAAAGAAAAATGAGGAAAAGAAAGTAATGAATTACAGAGAAAAAAAAAGCATTTCTGGTAATTAATTTGAAAATAATCAACATGCATAAGCTAAGCAAATAATTGCGGGTTATTTGAATAAAAGCGATTGAATTAAAAAAAAAAAACGACAGTAAAAATGTGATTCGATGATTGAAGAATCAAAATGAAACGTCTAACGAGAAGAAAAACAAAAATCCTTGTAAAAAGGAAAGATTTCATGAGAATTCGATGAAATGTCGAACAACAACCAAATTCAAATCATTTATCATAGAAATTACAAATGAATCAACCACTACCCCAATACGAATCGACAGAATTCAACTAATAAGTATAGACATGCCACTTTAAGCAGAAAAAAGACGAAATTCAAAAGCGAATGAATTCAGGCGAATGAAGAGAGCAGCAAGGAAAAAAGGCCAAACACAACAATAGCAAAAAAACTATTGCGCACTTCTATTCTTTTACTATTTTATTAGAAGTTCTTTTTTTATTTTTGCAGCGAAAGTAAGTCGTAATTACAGGCTTGTGTATCATATAATATTGCGATCCGTCCGACATCAATTAAGAAACGTGCATACGCCAATGAGGCGGTTGAAAATACCGTTTTCATGGTGTGCCACTTAACGCAATAACACTTCCATTTTTTTTTTCGCTCGACGTAACTTCACATTTTTCTTCTTGAATGTTCATTTTTTTAAGCGTGCAAATATGAATATTTATTGTGTACACGGCCCATACACTCATACAGGATGGGTGTTGCTTTTCTATCCTTTCACACTCGAAGGGATGAGAATGCGAAGAGTGAAAACGCAAAAATTGAAATTAATGAGCATATGATGAGTAGTTGGAAATCCCAACTACTCATTTCAAACTAGCAAGCAGTGTGTAAATATTACAGAATTACACAACACGTACAAAAGAAAGGGAGAACTTTTTGCGGCTGGCGGTTTATGGGAAACATGACGGCATATTTTCTAGCAATTTACTTGGTAGTTTTGTTGGTGGATTCAAAGTTTTCATCAAATCTTCAAAATAAAAGTTCAAGCGCTGCTTAATTTCTATTTAATTGCTTATTGCTTGTGATTTATGAGCGGAAAATGTCGGTTTTACATCATTTTCGCCCTACAAAATGAACATTTCAACTTGATTTGATTTGGTTTTTGGCCAAAACTATCAAATTACCTCGAAATGCCTCTGGACAACGGTGTTGGCCGTCGTTCCGAAGAAATTAATCGTTTGAGGTCAAATAAATGCTCGAAAATACGGCTGTTTATTGTTTACAAGTGTGTTTCGAAAAAAAGAATCACTCGCACATCATTTATCAGAAATGAAGACATTACGTGAACACGCGCACAAGTCTCGACTGGCGTCATGTTAATCGAAGACCTGTTTAATACTAACGATCGCGATAAAAACCGTTACAAAGAGACTCCTTTGTTTAACATGGAATTTAAAAAAAAAATTGTTTGGAAAAAACCAGATGTGCGATATGGGAGACACGGGATGCATTATCACCTGAAATTGCTGCATATTAAAGAATTCCCGCACTAGAAATGCATCGAAAATTCTACCATTCTAACAAAGAAAATTTCTTTCGAAACCATATGTTTTGAAAGAAATGATGATGAAAACGTCTCATCATCTGGTTGTCTTTAACATTTTTGCATTATTTTTTTTTTCAGGATCATTTCAACGTTTTACATGTTGCAGCGATGTATTCACGAGAGGACGTTGTGAAATTGTTGTTAAATAAACGTGGTGTCGATCCATTTTCGACTGGTGGCGTAAGTATTTTCGTTCGGCAAATCGATATTCATTGTCTGATTCAACGGTGGAGCAAGCCGAATAACAAAACAATCTACTCAAAGAGCGCGCCATACAGAGTCAGTGTATGGGTTTTTTTTTTGTTCAATGAACTCCAAATTCACATGCAATTCATTGATTGCATCGGGGCGACTACATAAACAAAAACACCAAACTGCGAAATACTGTCTTCTTGTTGTAGTATGGCAAATGAACAAAGTTGAAAACAATCAGCGTTTTGCCAATTTCTACCATAGTAACACCCTAATATTTATATGTCGAAACGTAATTTATGTGTTTACATTCCATAATCCATTTCTTGTGGATTATTTTCGATATATCTGTGCCGGAGGAGAAGCCAACGTATGTTAATGTAGTTTTCGATGTATGCTTTTTCGGGATATACAAAAAAAAAGTTTGTATCATGTGCTTTGAGCTCTTCATCAGACAATCAACGATCCTTTTTTCCATTCATTTTCAACCGAACTGAATATCCCGAGCACGGCTAAAAATAGCAAATATTCCATGCCGTATTCGAAACAAATTCCAAGCGTTGCGTGCCTATGATCCGCAGGCAAATCAGAGAGGAACAAAATGATGAATGGCGCTGATGATCCCGATGCATTCGAATTATGAAATTTCATTCCGTGCTTGGATGTTCGCAGCAATAAACTCAATTAAATTCCATATTCTAATGGTGATGAGCAATCCTTTTTCCATTTTTTCAAGCAAACAACGGATGTGTTTGCCATAAAATTGAATGCAAACAGAAAATTGAATGAAAATTTCGATAATTTCGTGCATATGGTCTTGATTTTTCTCAGAAAATTAATTTCCATGTCTTGAAAATTTCTTCTTTCTGCTCTACTTCGACGATTTTCTTCTTTATCAAACGATTTTCGTTTTGAAGAAAACAAAAAGAAAGCTTTACCATCCTTTTTTCTTCATTTGAAAATAATTTGCTTCTTCTTCAATCCCAATTCGACGCCAATTATTGAAATTGTTTTTCGAACGCCGAATCGGTTACTCACCTTCGAAATTTGCATATTCACATTTCACCTTTGCGACACCGTACTTTGAACTTTCATTCATCAGGCCGTCGGATTTGCGGAATTTATTGGCAATATTCGGTAAACCATCAACATGTTTGTGTCGCGCGGAACCCATCATATGGAGTAGACGTCGCGAACGAGCCCAATATTTCAATTTCTTACGTTGATGTTGAAAATAAATTTCTTTGTTATTGTTTGTCGATTTGACGGAGATGCAGCTCGTAACCACTGTTACATGCAACTTGGTTTTGAAAGTGTATACACACGTACGAATGTGCTTTGGTGCAGAAAAACTGTTTGCGCGCCAAAAAAATAATGCTGGAAAAAATATACGAACTATACAGCACGTGAATTAATATACTAATGCTGCAAGTGTTTTTGGCGCATTAAACACGTATTGGTTTAATGGGGAAGTTTGAGCGACACATGCAAAATATATATATATGTGAATATTATCACGAAACCGTAATATCAATTCTCGCATTGAATTGTTACATGCGTCGTTATTACTGTCTTACGTTCTTTTTTTTTCAAATAAAATGGCGAATGCTCGGCAAAAATTCATTTCAGCTTTCAGTTTTGATTCTCTTTTGACGCTTTGCACTTGCTCCACGAATAAAATATTCGGAGTTGGTGAATCGCATTGCAAAACCAATAATTTATGCTTGTTATTGATTTAAAGTGTTGTTGATTAAATTGAAATCAGAATAGAAAATTGAATTTGCTGCAAAAGTAGTTGGATCAAGTGATCTGGTCGTTGAAGTGACCGATCGAAGTTTTATCGACGGTTCAAAGTGTTGTACTTTTGAAAATCACAACGAATATTTAACCATATCAATCTAAATTCACAAATCCAAGGGAAAAGTGTTCACATCTCATAAAATTTGATGCAACATTTCAGCCAAAACAACAGACGGCCATTCACATTGTGTCCAGTCGTCAAACGGCTACAGCGACGAGTATTCTTCGGGTATTGCTGGCGTCAGCTGGCAAAGAAATACGATTAAAAGCAGACGGCGTAAGTATAAAACACATTTGACAATAGAATTATGTTATTGAGAAGGAAAACTATGATATTGAAGGTGATTTGTTCATCGAAACAAAGAATGTTGTTCAGAATGACAGAAAAGAAAAGAAAATAAGTTTGATGCAGTGCACAAAGTTATTGGTGGCAAATTTAATCGAAAGTCTGACAGGTGATTAACAGTTGTTCGTCGTCCAAAATATGCATATATAGGTATATTTCATGTCAAAATCCGATTTCAGATCGTAGTTGGTTGTCGTCGTCGCGAATCAAAGGAATTAAAATGCCACACACGAAAGTGCAAACTCAATTAGGCTTCGCACCAAAGCGCCTGGATTCTTGAGAACGTGACAACTCTGTGTAAGGAATGTTCGAAAAGTATGTCAGTTAAAAGTGACAATAGGCAAAAGAAAGCACCGTAAAAGTTGTGTGTTAGTTATGGATTATGATATGTATATGAAATTGTTTTTTTTTTCTGTATTTACCTCGCATTTCGTTCGGTCTCTCATTTTTCTCCTTCAATTGGGAGCTGTCAGTGTTGATTTCTCTTGAACAAAGTGCGAATAACAAACAAATGGATGGCATGACACACATGCAAATTGTGTTCCTACTTCGATAGTTCACAGCGAAAACAAAAAACCGAATAAAAAGGCTCCGTATTGAAAACGGTTTTGTGTTGCATAAGCAATGTTTGATACGAAGTCACTTAACCTGTACGCTAAATTCAATACATTTTTTTCGGTATGTTCTCTGGCACTGGAAACGCATTTCGTTTACTCGACACGATTTGCATGTCATATAGTTATAACATTTATTATGTTGATTGTTTCAACGGCTTTTTTTTTTATTTCAATCTCTTTAAATTGTGATTCATCGCTGAATCTAATCCAATATTGAAGCGATATTTTTTGTCGTTCTTTTTTCTTCGCTTTGAGAAAAAATGTAAATACTTTTGTCGTTCATACATGTGTCGTCTAAGGAATGTTAGCTGCAATATTCCCATAGTCGAAATTCTTCAATAGAAATTTTGACCACAATTTCTGTTTCAAAATGTTCTTGTTCCAATATCCTGCAAAGCAAAACGACTCACTTACATATTCATTCCGATGTGCCAACGTGTATCGTAACATTTGAACTCGACCCAAACCACTTTAATAGCTCAACCATAACCTAATTTCAAAAAATTCATCCAGGATTTGAATCAATTCAAATGGTAAAATACGAATACGGGAGCAACTTTACCAACGTTAAAAACTACTCTCCCCACCAGCTTGTGTTCTCATTCGGCTGGGCCTAGGAGGAATACGCTTGTCATACATTATAATAATTCGTTTGAATATATTGTTAACAATATTATGTCTTTGTATTCGGAAGCGCCTGGTACGAGTGGGGTTTGTGTGTTGGGTGCCAGCGAAAAATTCTAATCGCATTTCGACACACAACATGCACACACTAACACATACATTTCTTGATTTTTCACTCTTGAAATTGAACGTTCCATATGAACGACGACGGTGTTGGTGTTTATTTCATCAGTCTTGATTTTGCAACTTTCACATGGAATTCCGCGATTGGAAATTTCGAATTGATTGGAATGAAATGGATTCGTTCGATATCCATTTCTCTCTCTCTCTCCCTCTCTCTCTCTCTCCCTCTCTCCCTCTCTCTCTCTCTCTCTCTCTCTCTTTCTTCAACTTCATTTTCTAAGGTCTATGCCAAGCAACATTTTCATCTGTATTTGTTCAAAATGCACGTGTTTATTATGCCATTCAATTTAATTTCGAAAAGGAAAACAATGAACAAAAATATATTTCAATAGAAAATTCGGCACAGGGAGGAGCAGTCGAATTAGGTCACAAGCATTCGAAAAACAAAAGCGATTTTTATTTCAATCTTTGTTTGTGCGGCTGTGGCGGCGTCTGCTTTAAATTGAAACACCCTGTTCCATTTTTTTTTTCCGATATCCGAGTCGCTCCCACTTCCTCTTCGTTGATATTCGCGTTTTTCGGCTTTGGTTTTCTATCGTTATTTTTTTTTTCGTTTTTATTGGATTGCCTAGCACTTGACTCGCTAAATTTCGAGTTAGATCAATAAATAAATAGAATTTATCCTAATCGGTTCACTTGGTTTAGTATTTTTTTTTTTCTCTGTTGAAACGCAAATGAAATCAAATAGAAATCACAACAAATCGAACGTGATTTTGGTATCTGTACTGTGTGTTCGGTGTGTGCGTCCGGTGTAGTGAAATGCATACGCTTTAGTTGATGTCAAATGTTGTTCGCTAAGCAACTACTTTAACATTAAGAGCCATAAATTTCGACGGCGTTGTAAATATAGGCGATTTATTATCGAAACACTTTTACGTTGTGTGTTCGCGATCTCAGTGTGTTAGTGAATAGTTAGGAATTTTCTTTCAAACGGGAATTGAATTGAAGAAAGTCGAACAAAAAGTTTTCAGTAGCAACGGAATTTCTGATCCACGCACTGTCGCACGGCAGCCCAAGTGTTTATTTTGCCACAAATGGCTTCAATCAATTTGCCAGCAACACTTTTTTTTCCCTTTGTTTTTGGTTAAAGTTGCCTTCTCCTCTCTCCCCATTCAGTTCACAAAGCCTGACACATACAATCGTATAGCAATAAAAAAAAAATGCAAACGCAAAAAGGCACCAAAAAGGGGTCTTCGTCTGCCACTATCGCATGCCATCACAAGTGATAGCAACCTTAAACGAATTCAATGCAATAGACCAACAAAAAAATCGTGAATGATGATTAACTGAATGTTGTTAGAAGCTATTTTCGGTTACGATTTCAATTGGCTGAACCGTGCGATTCATATTTTTGTTGTTGCCTTTCGTTCGTTTTCTAGCATGAGGTGAATTATTAAAATATGTGAAGCAAAACAAAAAACAGCAACACAGAAATAACAGATAAATCGAAAATTTGTGTATAACAACCTGAATATTTGGTTGTTCATTTATTTTCACGGGTCTGGGTAAACAAAATTTCCAATCAGATCACAGTCAGTCGTAAAATGTAGCTAAATGCGAATAGTTGTCTTTTAGTTAATCGTGCGTTTCGGTTGCAAAATTTAAAACAAATATATAAACGATAGAAAAGAGTGAAACAACCAGTGTAGTTAGTGAACATGTCGAAACGGGCATCAAATTCGCGGATGAGTATATCGAGCGGAATATCGATTCCTGCATCGATCGAAAATGTAAAGAGTTTTGAAGAGTATTTAACGTTGGCTACAGAGCAACCGCAAGTTTTTGAACAACCACCACCACCGTCGTCGTCTACCAAAGATTCAACGAAAAAATCCTCCAAATATGGCATACACATTCAACGCAATAAAGACGCGATTAAAAAGATGCAAGCCAATAACTTTGTCGAACTGAACAAACAAAAACTGGATCAACGACATGAACAACAACCACCGCCGCTGCCCGCACCGTTGGTGCGTGCACCAAGTTCGTGGCGTAATTTAATCAAAGGTGTTCTTGATTTACAGCGTGGCAAAATACCATTGTTATTGGCTGTCGAAGCTGGTAACCAGTCTATGGTTCGCGAATTGTTATCAGCACAAACTGCAGAACAACTGCAAGTGAGTTTCAACTTTTTAGTTTTGATAGTTTTTGATTTTCCGTTTTCCTTTGGCTGTTACTTTGCATTAGCAAAAGCAAAGGGTGGATTGAAGTGATTTGATACAAAGTGCGAATTTTCATATTGATATTATAGGCAACGACTGAAAATGGCGATACAGCCTTGCACTTGGCCACCAGGCGACGTGATATCGATATGGTACGCATTCTGGTTGATTACGGTGCAAATGTGGATATGCAAAATGGTGAAGGTCAAACCGCACTTCATATTTGTGCAGCCGAAGGGGACGAGGCGCTGTTAAAGTATTTCTACGGTGTTCGTGCGTCAGCATCAATTACCGATAACATGGATAGAACACCAATGCATGTAGCAGCAGGTTTATATCAACTTTTCACACAATTCCATTTCAATCGTCAACTCAATTTGCATTTTTCTGTTTCTCACTAATTGACCATTATTATTATTGTATCATTAATTGGGTTTTATTGAATGAATAAAAAAAAATTGTGTGTGCGATAGAAAATGGACATGCTTCAGTGATCGAAATTTTGGCCGATAAATTCAAAGCGAGCATATGGGAACGGACGAAAGACGGAAGCACATTGATGCACATCGCATCGTTGAATGGTCATGCCGAATGTGCCACAATGCTCTTCAAAAAAGGTGTTTACCTACATATGCCAAATAAACGTGGAGCTCGCAGTATACACACTGCCGCGAGATACGGCCACATCGGTATCATCAACACACTCATTCAACGTGGCGAAAAAGTCGATGTCACTACCAATGTAGGTTACTCAATGCTACAACTTTATTTTTGAAATGTTTGAATTGTTCTTTTTTTCTTTCTCTCGCTTTTGTCTATTTATTTATTTGTTTTTTTTTCTTTCTCGTCCGTAAATTGAATTGAAATTGAAAATTGAACGGAATTTAATTTTGGAACCGAAACAATTTGTGATTGCGATATCGCTCTCAGCATCTCATAGGATAACTGAACGAGATAATTCAGCTGGCTGAGATGACGCAGCGACGCATCACCCGAGTCTGTGAGATACACATACACACAATGCGCCCAGCGGTATCCTTATACACTCAGTCCCATTTAGTGACGCGCGGCATCGAATTGTGTGTGTGTGTGTGTGTATCACAAAGACTCGGGCGATAAACTTGGGTGATGCGTCGCTGCGTCATCTCAGCCAGCTGAATTATCTCGTTCAGTTATCCTATGAGATGCTGAGAGCGATATCGCAATCACTGGAAACAAATATTGACAATGAACTTTTGATCATGAAACAATGATAAACGGAATCCAATTGAGAATTTCATTTCAGTTTAATGTTTTTTGAACATAGAATGGTTTTTAGAATAGTAATTATAAAGATTAATCGATGATTTTTGCATTGGAACACAATCGATTATTCAGGACAACTATACAGCACTTCACATAGCGGTTGAGTCAGGAAAACCGGCCGTTGTTGAAACGCTGCTTGGATATGGTGCTGATTTACATGTTCGAGGTGGTAAGCTGCGCGAAACTCCATTGCACATTGCCAGTCGAGTGAAAGATGGCGATCGATGTGCGCTGATGCTGTTGAAATCGGGCGGCGGACCCAATTTAGCAACCGACGATGGTCAGACTCCAGTACATGTTGCCGCAAAAAATGGCAATCTACAAACATTAATTCTACTTTTGGAGGATGGCGGTGATGCTATGTGGAAATCAAATGTGAGTAATGCAAAATCGTATTGGTTTAGTAATTTTTTTGAATTATTTTTTTTTATTTCGTCATTTGTTGAGGACTGTTTCAATTTTCACTTTAATTTCGATGTAATTTTATATGTTCTCCATGAAAATTTCTCATAAAAACAACCATCTAATCGGATTGAAATTCCAACTCATTTGCAGAATGGTGAAACGCCACTTCACTTGGCTTGTCGAGCGTGTCAACCGGAGATTGTACAGCAATTAATTGAAGGTGTGAAAGAAAAACATGGCTCGGAAGTGTTAGAAACATATATAAATACATTGAATGAAGACGGAGCGACGGCCATGCACTATATTTGCAATGTGTCAACGGATGAAGTGGAATTTCTCGATGCCGACAAAGAAATTGTTCGTTTACTGCTGCAAAATGGGGCGGATGTCTCGGTGCAAACGAAGCAAACGTCGGAAACGTGTTTCCACTATTTAGCTAAGACTGGAAATAATGACATTTTCACCGAAATGCTACAGCACATGGCGCCAGCCGATACACAAAAGGAACTCAATCGACAATCATCAATTGGTTGGACGCCGCTGTTGATCGCGTGTAATCAGGGTCACATGGATCTTGTAAATAATATGCTTGCGAATCATGCTCGTGTCGATGTGTTTGACATTGAGGGTCGATCAGCGTTGCATTTGGCCGCCGAACATGGATTCATTCAGGTGTGCGATGCATTGCTGGCAAATAAAGCGTTCATCAATTCAAAGTCTCGAGTCGGCCGAACGGCATTACATTACGCAGCAATGAATGGATACAAAGATTTAGTGAAATTTTTGGTTCGTGATCACAATGCGGTTATCGATATTTTAACATTGCGAAAGCAAACGCCATTGCATTTGGCGAGTCAGAACGGTCAATTGGAAACGTGTATGTTGTTATTGGAACTTGGAGCCAGCATTGATGCCACCGATGATTTGGGTCAAAAACCCATCCATGCTGCCGCACAAAATAATTTCTCCGATGTTGTGAAACTGTTCTTGCAACAGCATCCGAGCTTAGTGAATGGCACGAGTAAGGATGGAAACACGTGTGCGCATATCGCAGCCATGCAAGGTTCAGTGAAAGTGATTGAAGAGCTCATGAAATTCGATCGACAAGGTGTGATCAATGCTAGAAATAAATTAACGGATGCCACACCACTGCAATTGGCCTGTGAAGGTGGTCACGTTGCCGTGGTGAAAGCTTTAGTTCGAGCCGGTGCCTCGGCAACTGATGAAAATAAGACCGGCTTCACTGCCGTGCATCTTGCCGCACAAAATGGACACAATGGTGTGCTTGAAGTGATGCGAAGCACCAATTCACTCCGAATTTCGAGTAAAAAACTTGGATTGACGCCAATTCATGTGGCTGCTTACTTTGGACAATCGGATACAGTGCGTGAATTGCTGGGGAATGTTCCAGCCACGGTGAAATCAGAAACACCAAGCGGACAGTCATTGGTGCCTGAACTAGGTTCGGAATCGGGAATGACACCATTACATCTTGCCGCTTACTCTGGAAATGAGAATGTTGTGCGACTGCTGCTGAATTCAGCCGGTGTTCAAGTCGATGCTGCCACAACCGAAAATGTAAGAGAAGTTCGAACGCAATAGTTGAAAACTCTTGATGAAATATGCCTTTGAGATAGATAGTTCACTCTTTGATTATTCAATTTTGAGCTCAACTAACATCCCCTTATTTACTTTTAGGGTTTCAATCCACTTCATTTGGCGTGTTTCGGTGGTCACATGAGTGTGGTTGGTTTGTTGTTAAGTCGTTCCGCCGAATTGCTTCAAAGCTGTGATCGCTATGGAAAAACGGGTCTTCATATCGCAGCGATGCATGGCCATTATCAAATGGTCGAAATTTTATTGGGTCAAGGTGCCGAAATCAATGCATCCGACAAAAATGGTTGGACGCCGTTGCACTGTGCCGCTAAAGCCGGACATTTGGATGTGGTTCGTTTGATGTGTGAATCGGGTGCATCGCCAAAAAACGAAACTAACTATGGTTGTGCTCCGATTTGGTTTGCCGCATCCGAAGGACACAACAACGTCTTCAAATACCTGATGCACAAAGAGCACGACACATACGCACTCATGGAAGACAAACGCTTTGTTTACAACCTAATGGTTGTATCCAAAAATCACAACAATAAACCAATCGAAGAATTTGTTCTCGTCTCACCAGCGCCCGTCGATACAGCTGCCAAATTATCCAATATCTACATGATTCTTTCGACTAAAGTAACTTATACAACCCTGTATTTAGATTTAACCATGAAATTGATGTGATGTTTGTTTTAGGAAAAAGAGCGTGCAAAAGACTTAATCAATGCCGGTAAGCAATGTGAGGCGATGGCCACTGAATTACTGGCGCTTGCAGCTGGTGCCGACTCAGCTGGACGAATTTTAACTGCCACAGATCGAAAAAACACGGAATTTCTAGACGTACTCATCGAAAATGAACAGAAAGAAGTGATCGCTCACACTGTTGTACAACGATACCTTCAGGTAAAAACGCAGTGATTTCAATTTTTTTTCAACTCTTTTTTTTGTTTTCTATTTTTGGTTCTCTTCTTTTTTTTATTGTATTCAGCGTCCCAAACTCTAATGCACATTGCACATTCATTGAAATATTGCAGGAATTGTGGCGCGGCGTTTTAAATTGGTCTGGTTTTAAATTAGTGTTGCTGTTGGTTGCGTTCATCATTTGCCCGCCAGTCTGGGTCATTTTCACACTTCCATTAGGTCATAAATTTAGCAAAGTGCCGATCATTAAATTCATGTCATATTTAACATCACATATCTACTTGATGACTCTGCTGATGCTAAGCGGCATCGTGCCACCATTTCCTGTCGTTCGACCCGGACTGTTTCCGTACTGGTACGAATGGGCATTACTCGTTATGTTATCCGGTTTATTACTGTTCGAATTGACGAATCCGAGCGATAAAAGCGGATTGGGTTTCATCAAATTGCTCGTACTACTCTTTGGAATGGCCGGTGTTGGCGTGCATGTCGGTAAATATGTTCAAGATTAAAGTGAAATTTTGAAAACAATATTCTGAAATATCAATTACATTTTCTCTCAATGCCCGCCAAAAGCCGCAATGTTTTTCGTTAAGATTGAATATTGGCCCACGTTAATGTACTGTCGAAATCAGTGTTTCGCTCTATCGTTCTTGTTGGCTTGTGTGCAGATTCTGGATTTTCTGTCGTTCCATCACCTGTTCGGTCCATGGGCAATCATCATTGGTGATTTAATGAAGGATTTGGGTCGATTTTTGGTTGTGTTGGCAATTTTCGTATTCGGATTCTCAATGCATATAGTCGCGCTAAATCAGCCGTTCGAAAATTTCACACCCGATCAAGTGCGCGGTTTAGGAAAGAAAACGCGAAAAGCACACCTCTTCAGTGATGGTAAGATCAGTCAGGTTAACCATTTTTGATTCAAGATGTTCAAGATCTGACATAAGCGTTCATTCAATTTCATACAATTTAAATACTTTTAATCGAAAAAAAAAAATTATTTGACAAGTGAAACCCTTAAGTTACGTCAACGTCTGGTAAAAGCATACATTCGAATCCATGCAGCTTTCCAATTTAATCAATAATAAGCGAATGGTTTCGCATTTCAGCGAAATAAATTGCGCATAAATATGATTTTGTGTTAACCAAAATTGAAATCAATTTGCATTTTGTGTAGAGGATTTAGATATTGAGTCGATTGAAACGTCGACATTGCGTACGATACGCCAGGTTCGACAGGATGTACCGGAACGGTTAAACAAACGTCATAAACACTCTCCAGACCGTAAGTTTCGTTTAGATTCAATTGTTCATGTGTAGAAAACGTGTGCGACATGTCACCATCTATATATCTTCTATCTGTGTATTGCGAGGCGTTCCAAAAAAAAAAAAAAAAAACAAACAGCAAATGACTAAAAAGTCAACAAAAACAATATGTGTATCGTTCGTTAAAACCAATCCCTTTGTGTTGTCTTTTCCTCCCCGTTATAGTGTTCAATGTGTATACCATTCTGTTCATACATTCCTTTGCGTTCAATTGTTCAGTTAAAACATTCAAGTACGTAGCAAAAAGTTAATTTGTATCGAAAAATTAAAGGTTTTTTTTTCACATTCGATATGAGCCATTCGATTTACCTCATCAGGTCAAATGAATTCGTTCTGTTGTATCGCTCTTGAAAGTGAAAACGGTTATTTTGGCGTGTGATTATGTTATTGTTGTTGTTATCGTGTTTTCATATAGTTTGTTGCACGAAAGCTCAGCCATTTCCATATCGTTTGTTCGTTCGCTCGCTTTAATGTGAAAAGTCTTGAATCGATAAAATCAATTGTCTCGTGTGATATATATTTTTTTTTTTTGAAACGCATGTTAGTGTTACTGTGTGCTCTGCCATTGTCATCGTCAACCCGTTCCCCACTCGTAAATGTTACTCCTTCCAAAAAGAATGTTGTTGTCGTTATTGTTGTTGTACCTCCCTTTATAGCTAAACCGATCGCCTCGCATCTGTCTATGATCACCACTATCAACTCTATTAACACGCACTCCGAATCTAGATCAACCGTTGGTTTTTACGACCAAAAAAAATATTCATTTTCATTCTATTTGTCTTCTTTGTTGATATATTTGTGTTAATGTTCGCGCCACGCGTCTCGCCTCACCTCCAACCAATACATACATATACAATATAAATAATGAAAAGGCCGAATGACACCGTTCGTCGCCTTCGAGCGCTTATTTTTCGCTGTATTCGGTCAAACGACAAACGATGATATCAATCCAATGCCAAATCTGCGACCAGCGTGGACTGAGGGTTTCTTTAAAATAATTTTTGGCACATATTTGCTTGTGTCAGTGATTGTATTAATCAATCTATTGATTGCTATGATGTCGGATACATACCAACGCATCCAGGTGATTTAAGCATTCTAATCAATACAATTTTTTACTAATCAATCGTCTTCCCCTTTTCTCTCTTTCCCTTCCCATCCACCACATCCATCCTCCCTCTCCCCACTTTCATTCCGGTGTTTGTGTTTCCGTTTTCCATACTTTTTTGTTTAATTGTTCTTCGTCCCATTCGTTTATTATCGTTATTATTATCATTTGTGCGCTGTCCTGTCTCTTTCTCTGTTACTTTCTATCTCTGTCTGTTTACTTCCTTCTTATTTGTTCTTTTTTTTCATCGTCCTCCCCAAACCGTTTTTTTTTCGTTTCGTTTGTGTGTTTGCAGTACGCATGAATCCAATAGGTGGGTATTTTTGTATTCATTCAAATAGATGTATTTAATTGGTTTGGAAAAATAATTTCTTTTTATAATTAATTATTCTTCCTAAAGTTTCATTCGAATTGCTGTTTTTTGCTGTGTTCGGTCAAACAACCACCGATCAAACGCAAGTCGATAAAATAGGCAATACAAATCCTCCGCGTGATAAGCGTATGCAGCCACCAGAAACGGATTATTTGTTTAAAATTGTCTTTGGCATATACATGTTGGTGTCAGTTGTTGTACTTATCAATCTACTGATTGCTATGATGTCTGATACTTACCAAAGAATTCAGGTATTTTGTCCATCTCTCTCTCTCTCTCCTTGCTTTTTTTTCTCAAAACCGAAACCATGAACAAAACAAAGCAAAAACTATCAAGCAGTACAATTATCACCGGAAATCACTTCTATTTTTTGACTTCTCTCTACCTCTCTCGCTCTCTCTCTAAATCAAGTTGACTACTTCGTAGAATAACCACACCAAATTTTCCATGTCGATTTAATTAATCGTAACCGCTCGAATCATTTGTACAAAGAATCACTTGTAAACATTTTTGGTTTTTCAGTTCCCTATCGTTTTTTGATCCAATTATTTTTTTTAACCAACTTGCAACTTTGACTTTTGTTTTGAATATTTCAAATTCTTGAAATTTGTTTCCCACAAAATCAATTATGTAAATAATATTAGGAAAAATTCCCCTATAAATTGATTGCAAACTGGTTGTTTGATTCCGATGAATTTGACGAAAAATGATTTGGAATTTGAACTAACTGCTTTACACTCACCAAATCGGATAAATAACAATCGTAGTCGGTCTTGTATATAGTCGATCGTTTGCATCTAAACTAATCATTTTGTTCTACACATTTTGAACGAGTTTTTGCAGTTTGAGATGATCTTTTAATGCAACATATATGAGCAACCAAGTAAATTTATTGGATTCGAAACAGATTTTCTGATTGTGTGACAGCAAATCAGACATATTGGCTATTTGTATATACACTAATTTACTGCTTTCCAACTGAACTTATAAGAAAAACAAAAACGATCACCCCAACTTTTTTTTTACGTTAGAAACGTTTTGAGATTTGATTTCATACAAAATGCAGACGTAATCATGTATATTGTAAATAATGCAACAATAAAACCTACAACACAAGAAAAAGAAAACAAGTAACTGGTGACAACATTTGCGAAAAACAAACGACAACGTGCACGCAAGCAACAACGAATTGAAAGACACACTTTCAATTAGTGTATACACATACGATTTTGGGTCGATATCGATTCAAGTGTGTATAACGGCATAGCAAGATGCAGCAATGTACGATAATACACAGGAACCCCGTCGTAGATGATGTGAATTTGGATCTGACCAGCGAAATTGATCCAATTTTTACTATTTATTAAATTGGCTTTTGCAAATTGTGAAAAGTCACCTGATTCACAAATTCAAATTTACATTGTTTATTCCAAGTCATTGTCAATTTGAACGAGAACAAAACATATTCATTGTTTTGATTGTCACATAGAATTGTAACAGCCAATAAAATGAATAGTGGAAATACCCATAACTCTGTGTATAAAAAAACATTATTGGGCACTCAAGCCCCGAATGAATACAAAAAAATTACTTATTGACGAAACAAAAAAAAAATAAACATCAGTCTGTGTTGTCAGTGTTGTCTTAGTTAGATATTTATGCTACCTGTGTTACGTTCTAAGCATGTTGACGTTAGTTTGTACGGGTTCGAATTACTTTTTTTTCACGCTATTTTCACCATGATTGTACGAAATCCACATACTTGCTTTTTTTTTCTCTTTAACTTCGAAATGATTTTTAAAAGGCGGTTTTTCGTTTATTCTTCAGAATATTTTCCAATATTTTCGCACATTTTCATTTCCAGCATCATTCGTACCGCTTATTTGTATATTGCAGCAAGAGACACACACATCACTTGGTTTTGATACATAATATATTTTTATTTTGCATCCTCAAACCGCACCTGTAAGCATTGTTTTTGATCCACTTTTTTATATTACCCATTTCATTACTTTCTCTCTCTCTCTCTCTGTATATACTCTCAATCCCTTTATGCACCTATCAATTTGTGAAATTTACGATGCTGATAATTTCAAATCGAAACCAAACATTGACATGACATTGTAATATAAATAGGCTCAATCCGATATCGAATGGAAGTTTGGTTTGTCTAAGCTTATTCGAAGTATGCATCGAACAACAACCGCTCCGTCACCACTCAACTTAATCACCACATGGTTCATGTGGCTATTGAATGCATGCAAGGTAATGAGTTTCAATGAGTTTGACTAAGTTCAATATTAGCACCGCTGATAAAATGTAAACAACCATTTCTCACACACATTTAGATCAATTTTGAATTGATAACTAGATAGTTAAAACTCATTAAGAGCTAATTAAGAAATTGTTTTATCTTTTCTATGTAATGTTCAAAAATATATTTCTTTATTCATCATTAAATGTTTTCGTTGAATATCTTTCAATTCGATATTTTGCTCAGACCAAATTCAAAAAGAAGAAGAAGCAGAGCTTAGTGAATATGATGGGAATACGACAAGCAAGTCCGCGAACTAAAGCAGGTGCGAAATGGCTGTCTAAAGTGAAGAAAAGTCAGGTCGCTCCAAAGCAAGGTTTGCATTGCGCATGTGCTTTTTATTGTGTTCTATTAGTTTGTAGTTTAATATTTATTCTATATTTGAACGGCTGAGAATATTCGTTGGCCTTTTTTTTCGATACGTAGTTAAATGTGGAACTTGAAAAAAGTTGTACGAAAAAAAGGGACAAATGTTGTTGTAATCACGGCTTAAAAACCCCAAAAAAATTATTTTGATGAACCGTTTTTGCGTATCAACTTTTTCAAGAACCGTACTTCAGAAAGACGTAATAAAGTCCAACGAATATTCTCAGGAGTTCATTTCTATTTCGTTTTTGTTTGTCTTGACATGATCTTGTTTGTCGTCATGAATTTTCATTTTGTATTGTAACAATCAATATGTAGCTTAAATGTAAAAAAAAATCAGTCGATATTGATACGGGCAAATTTCTGTTTGAAAGAAGATAAAAAATGATCGTATTTTGTGAACTGAAGAAATTCGGTGAAAATTTTGAGAGAATAATGACAATATCTTGTCGATTTTTTTTTAGAAAACTTGTAAAAAAAACCTATCAATATCGACGTTTTTCAAAATCAAATAGACTCCCACATCCTCCTTCCAGCTATATCATCACTTTGAGTGTAATGTAGACATTCTCATTACATTGACCTTGGTTCATATATTTGGTTTAGTGTAGTCCTTAAAAATGATCATTCACACATTTCCCCTCGACTCCATCACATAGAATATGGTCCAGTTTATTCGTGCTCATCGTAAGCGTTTCCGTATTGTATTTCCCATAATATATATATTTGTTGTATCCCCTTTTTGTCGTCCCCAGCAGCTGTTCCGTTCCGGTTGTGTTCATTTTGTTATTATTATTCATTTGACGCCATTTGTGTAGTCACATGTTCACCATTGATTTAATCCAAAAAAAAAGTCAATTGACCGATTTATTTGTTTTGGTTACATATATCTAGCGTATGTGGAGCACAATCTTAGAACGGTTTGTGTTATTGTATCCTTGCAGCCTGCTATTATCGCAAGACAAGACTTACAACATACTTTTCTTTACTTTAAACAATCGAACAAAATTCAGCCCAACTCAAAAATCAAATATATATATATATATTCGAAATCAAGTCAATTCAAGTGAATGAAACATCCAAAGTACTATCAAACGAACAGAGAATCGAGATAAAAAATAAATTCCATTTAAAATTGAATTTCGTTTAGAAGTCGCTATTTTTTTTTTCCAATTCAGTAAAACAGTTTTGCATGTGACTGGCATATTTTTATGGGAATCAAGCATGAACAAACTAGCAACAAAAAATAGCGATTTCGATGAACCGAAATAGAATTTAGAGATGGTTCATCTATAAATTGAATCTCTCTTTTAAATGAATGGGAGAAGAGAGTTTCATTTTGACTTTTATCCATTGTTTGATTTCATACTAAAATATAACAAATTGCAATTGTTTTTCCCCAAAAAAACAGATTCCGTTGCGTTGTCGGTAGTACATCTGTCGCCACTTGGATCACAGTTGAGTTTTGCTCAACACGCCGGAACGCGCATCGAAAATGTCGTCGATTGGGAATCGATTGCAAAAAAGTACCGGGCTTTGTTTGGTAGTGAACCCGAAGAAACCGGTTCCATACACACTGAATCCGATAATCAATCGAACACATCGGGTGATGCACAACACGCTGCACCCGCACCGCCAGTCGGAAACAATACAGCTGCCATGAATCAAGTTTAAAGTGTAAATTGAATTGAGATACGTTTTGGTGTAGGGATTTATATTGGTTAAGAGCATATTGATTATGATTTCGATCGCAAGACTTTTAAGACAAAATTTCTTAAGTAATTTTCTCAATTGGTTTAAGGTTGCTAGTAAATTAGTGTCAATTTGATTGTAGAGTTTTTAAATGGTGTAAGGATAAAACGTTTTATAGCGAGGAATTTTTGCGTGGATCCATTGAATTAAGAATTAAGTCAATGTATAAAGCTCCTTAAGTGTATGTGGAATAACACAAATTGTAAGTCTTCGTTTGCGATTCAACGTGTTTTGAAATTGCAAATCTTGTAATTACACACTCGAGAAATAAACAAAGTAAATTTGAAATTCAGACAATGCGTTTATTTTTGCTTTTTGGATGATCAGGTCATTAAAATAGATTTCCAACAGGGAAATCAATTGTTCTTATTCGATCGTTTCATTTACGTTTAAAAATTCTCGTTTCTCTTAACCGACAATCAGAGCCATCTAGAACTTTATCAACGAATCAATCACCTTCGTTCGTGCTTTACAGAGTGCTTTCCAGTGAAGAAACCGCTTTTAGAAACAGTTTTAGTTTCAAAATATTACGCTCTAGGTCAAATTGGCGCAGTTTCAACTGTTTTCTTCTTTCTCCTTCCTCTTTTTGTATTTTTTTTTTCACATTTCCATCCTTTAAAAAAAAAAAACATTATTTTGAACTTTAAAGCCAATTTTCATGGCAATGTTTGGTTTCGCTTGCTATAGAAAACAAAAAAATCATCAAATATTCTTCGATTCATCATTAAATTACAATTCATTCTCTTTGCCATACGATTGTCCAGAACAAATAGCCGAACATTGTTCAAATAAACAGTCATTTTTTCAGTTTGGTCGAGGCTCGTATTTTTCGTCAAAAATTCAATAAGAATTAAATTTCCACCCTGAAAATTACAAGTATGTTGCCACTTCTGGTGACATCGTTAGCGTTGTACGGCCAATAATCATAAGCGTTGATTCAATCCACTACTTGATTCAATCATAGACAAAAGTGTCGTTAGTATTTTTTTTTTCCACACTTGTCCTTTAATTTGTGCACATAAATCGTCAATAATAGGACGGAGCGCAGCGAGAAAGAAAAAAATAAGAAGACAACAAAGAGAAAAAAGCAGAATATCTCTCAATCCCAGGTGCATTTAATATTTTTCGCGTAAGACACTGCGATTATGTACATCTAAAATGAGCCGAGGCTAAAGCGAGAATGCAAAACGAAAGAGCACCGGGAGAATGATAAAAATTGTATACCATGTGCTGAATAGGCAACACACAGAGGAAGAGAGAGAGAGGGAACGCAATTTGAATCATCGGTTTGCTGAAGCAATAAAGGAAACAAGGAAATGTTCTTGGGAACGATAGCAGAAAAAAAAAACACCCAACAAGAACCGGAGCAAATCCATTCGGAAAGAAGTATAAATGTTGCATTGAGACTACAATCGGTTGGAGGTAAGTTCGGAGCTTCGTCTCAGCCTGAATAGAAGAAAATTCAATAAGAATGATGATAAGGCGATGGTGTGAGAGTGCAAAAAAGATGGTCGAATCAGAGAATTGTTTTTTTTCTTCTTCATCATTCTTTTGCTTTTAAATTCAGCATCACTTACACTTAATGCCACATGAAGAATTGGTCATTTTCCTGCTGCTTGGATTTTCAAGAGATTTTCCGCACATTTGTTCTCCCCATTCCTGGTGACTCACACGAAGAATAGAAAGAAAACGGAAGAAAGAGAGAAAAAAATCCAAGAAATTATGAAGAAAAACTAAAGGTAAAACGAGGCGAATCCGCATGCCACGCCAACTCTCTACCATCGTCCTTCATCTTTTTTCTCGCTCGAGCATTCTTTTGTTTTTATGTGAAAATGTTTTCCACCATTCCATCGTATTGCGTTTTTCTTTCTCTTCTTTGATTGCATGCCACATAATCATGAAAATAAAGGGGATCTCCTTCCGGTCGTTTGAGTAGCAACTGAACAAAAATGTGTTTCTTCCTTCTTCTGATAAACATTGATATTAATTGAGTGGACGGAGTGGAGATACGAAAGGTGGATGTGATTTTATTGCTTACGGCTAAACCGCATTTTTTTTGCCGCTCTTGTCAGTCCAACAGAAGAAAACAAAGTATATGAAGAACCCGAACAAAGGAACAAAACAATTGTTTATGCGACCAAGAAAATGCGCAACGAAATAAACGAAATCACAAGCGAAAAAAAAATTATAACTTTGATAAAGTTACCCAAACTTATTATCTGGACGAATACAATAACAATGTATTGTATATATGCGATTGCACCTGGCTCAATGTTTCGTTCTCATTCGTCGTCGTCGTCGTCGTCGTTGCTGTTGTCTTATGTACAATGTTTCAACTTGAGTCGCACATCAGACGCGCAACGACCGAACAAGATGTGATTTAATTAAGCTGCAATAAAAGAAAATCCGTTTTTGCTACATTTCGCAATAAATTAATGAGCTTTATTGACTGAATTATGGAATGAAATCTAATTTGCTTCCGTTTGTCATACAAATTTTATGCATTCGATTAAATTTTTCGTGACACTTTACTTAGAACATTTTTCCTTCCGATTTTTTTTCTTTTCGGTTTTCAATTTTATTAGAAACAAAAAAATCCGAAGACAAAATGTTCTGAGCAAAAGTTACGCATTTCGATGAAAAATAATAAGATACCGCCATTACACAATACGTTAATAAATGCACATGATTATGACACACTAACAATTACATTTCATTTTCAATTTTTAAGTCTCTTTTTCGAATCTTTTTTTTCATTGAATGTTAATTCAATGTGCTTGATGTTTTTATACTCCAATCTGATGCTAATGAAAATTCTATTGGTATTAATATTGTAATTTTCTATAATAAAATAATGGTGAGACCTTTTGAGCTCAATTTGCGATGCAAAATCAATTGGTCCAATCATTGATTCCGTTCACAATTTCGTTCTCTGTGTGTTAAATGGTATTTTGAGTAGTTGAAAAGCACATTGATTTCGGGTCAAATATTTGGGCTCTAAAAGACATTGGATCACAGCAGTGGTCAACTGTTTGATATGTTTGAACTTCTGATGGAGTCAATGGGACGGGCAGGCGGGTGTTCGCTTGGGCGATTAAGTGCGCTCGCGCAAAAAAGAGAAAATGCTGTAAAAAGTCATTTAATGAAATTATTGATCGAGATGTTTGTGCATGCAACACAAATTTTCAGGTAATTTGACAGGCGGTAAACAATGAACCACAGGTTATTTCTCTCTCTCTCTCTCTCTCTCTCTCTCTCTCTCTCTCTCTCTCTCTCTTTCAGCTCCATTTCATGTGCTGCTTTTTGTGCTGCCGCATCAGAAACAACCAGTTTTTTTTTTTGCTTTTCCCAAAGTGATGTAAATCATAAAATATCAGAGAGTGTAAAAGCAATGAGTAGAGTACAGAAGGGCGATTTAATAAATCGATGTTTATTGTATTGCTGTTGGTGTTTTTCGTGTGGCACAGTCATTTAGCATTTGCTTTGTTGAGTTACAAGCCCACGAAATTGTCTTCGCTCGTTTCATTGTATTTTCAAGAAAACAACAATGTTTATTTCGATCTGTGCGCTATGAATAATATTGGTATAGTTTTGTATGGCTTATGTCATCTCGATAAGTATGCATGCATTTTGGATTTCCGTGAAAACGATGACGGCGGCGACGTCAACGGTGATTTTATGGTTGTGGTATTTAGCTCTGTCATCCGTTGAAACGATGACATACGTGATTTGAATGCGTTACAATCGGGAAGAATCGGCCGCACGAATTACGGCTAGTTAATAAGCAGACGAAGAGAGGAGTGGATTTGAATTGAGTGCGGTGAATGTCATTCATATTCTCTAAATAAGTGACGATGCACACAATATCAAAAAGCCTCAACCGGTTACAATTGAATGTTCGAGCTGGGTTTTTTTTATTCTGCTGCGAATGGGGCGGTTCGTAATATCATTTGCACAAAATACTCTGACGATCGAAACGTAATTCACTCCTTTCACATGGCAATGCGGCCGTCTTACAAAAACTCACCCAAAAGGCCGACACAAAGCGAAACAACAACAAAAACGGCAAAATTTCGCTGACGATAACATAAAGGCGCGCGAGAGACTCGAACAAAATAACCATTAGCCACCAACTAAACTCTCTTAACACACCAAAGTGTTAAATGAACAAAGCGAAAAAAGCCGACGAACGATGCGCGCTAGTATCTCTCACACGGTCACTAAAACAACAGCACACAAATCGCTGGCACATGCAATCGAGAAATAAATAAAACCCGAACAACACATCGTTCGTTCGAATCGGTGCATATCTCGAGAGAACGAGAAAGAAGAAGCGAACAGAAAAAAAGTAACGCGGCTCGAACGATGATAGCACCATTCTCGCTCATATAAATGAAATGAGCAGATTTTGTTTTACACACTCACATACTTTTGCGAAAAAAGGAAGAGAGCGAGAAAACAGCGCAGCACACCAAAAGTTAACTGCACACTAATCGTTTTGCCATTCCAAATGAGAAAAAGAAGTGGAAAGCACAGCGTTGAACGCAACGACGGACACCGATAAAGAAATAATGAAAAGTATCGATGAAAAACCGGCACACAGCTCAAAAACGGTAGGTACGAGATATGGCTTTTGTTTCGCTGTGAATTGTGTGTATGTGCTCTGGTCTCGTTTCTGTTTTTTTCCTCTTTGGCTCGTATTCCTTGATGTTGTTGTTGCTGCCATCCATTCATTATTATTATGCTCATAATTAGACATTTGCGATGAGCTCACCTATTATCGCAGCGTTGATTACAGAGCGGCAATCCTTTGCTTCACACTTCGAAACCATAATTTTGATCAGCACACCATTTAAATTGTGCTCGCACTTTCTGCATATCTTCGTCTTCGTCTCTGTCTCCGTTCGCTCGCTTGCTCGGCATCCATCTCGATCGATCTGTTCTTCGGGACACGCGGTTGTTGCCAGTGAGCGAACGAGAGTGTGTGTGAGAGAGAGAGAGAGAGAGAGAGAGAGAGAGAGAGAGAGAAAGAGAGAGAGAGAGAGAGAGAGAGAGAGAGAGAGAGAGACAGAGCAAGTAGAGATCGGGTGAGATGATGATAAAATACATCGGCGCGAAAATAAAAGAGAATTAATGCAATAAGAATTTTCCGTAACGCGTGAAACCAAAAATAGCCCCGACAACGACGATGTCGACGACGACAACAACAATAGCAACGGCAACGGCCAACAAATGATAAGAAAATGAATATTAAAAGAAACGACCCAAAAGAGTATCATCAAGACAATTTTTGTGTTTTTGGTCAGTGCATGATCACTACGCACAACGAAATCGTTACGCACACGATACAAACACTGGGAAGAGAGATGAAATGAACAGCTGAACATCAAGATAAAATGCATTTTTACACAGAGCGAATAATAAATTGCATCACTGAGTCAAATCGAGTGTTTTGTAGAGTATTTGGCACGGGAAGAAAAAAATATTGACTGCATTCAAAAAGAAACAAAAGCATAAAATATTGGCAGTCAATAACAGATGCACCTATCAAAGTCAAAGGGATTCGTTGCATAATGCGCGAGCGAATAGATTTGCCGGCTTCACCTTTGTATCAGTTTTCTACTTGTTTTATGATTTCATTAAGAGTATTTAATCGTGCTTCCGCTCATTCAACCGCCTCTTTTTCCTTCGTCTTTCTCTCATTCTTCGGCCACATTTCGCCTTTCGTGATGAGAGACAGCGATCTGTGTGCTGTGCGCGCACTGCATCACCGGCAATTTTGGCAAAGATCAATCATGAAATGCACATCGGGGCGAAATAGAGTGAATTCGGAACGGAATGCGGCCTCTTTTCATGCACATAAATTGATTGTGGCATTTATTGCTCACGGCAAATCATTCAATTCGTTAATTACGAATAAACAGCAGTTTTATTGGTGACGCGCTACGGTATCGATATTTCTTCCATCATCATCATCAGCAAATTATTCTGTCGGAATCAGTATACAAAGTGTCTTCAAAGCCAAGCTGCAAAAACCAGAAATTAATTTCTTTTCCCCTCATCGACGCGTTAAATTGAATAAAATTCTTTTCATCTAATGCCGAACATTTGCAATTCGTAGCGTAGAAAGGAATGGGTTCAATTACACGAAACTTTACTAAAAACAATGAGCACTGGACCGACACTGTCATGTGCATCGTGAGATTTTATTTATTAATTTTTGATTTCGTCGGGTTCTTTGTTTTTTATTTCGCTTCTTTTGGCGCAGCGAAAAAAATAATTCTCTCACCATTCGCGGCGCGCACCAGCCCAGGCATTGTGCAACTTTTTCCTCGCATTCACAGGTCGCGCGCAATTTGAAAGAAAAGCAAAAGAAAAAAAAAACGCTTAAAAAATTGGTGATTTGATCAATCAGTAATTTGCTTTATGTTTGCCGTCGTTCATCGTTTTCATTTCGATTAATTTATTGCTTTGCTGCGGCCACGTCAGATTTTCCCTTCGCTTGTGCACATCGCGCTGCTTAGACGTGATTTTCTCGCTTAATTTGCTGCGGTCGGTGCCTGTGTTCTGTGTGTGTGTGTGCCAGCGAATATGAACGGGGAAAAAACCTATTGGCACCATATATATATATATATATATATGAATACATTATTTCCTTAAAATCATTGATGAAAATGATACTTATTGAAGCCAATTTGCCAATAATAATTTCTGAACACGTCGCCTTTTTCGTTCGTTCGCTCGCCCGCTTGTATCATCGTTTATTCGGCTTCGTGGCCGCAAGAGAGCCATCCAGCGAGTACAACATTCAGCAAAGCGCACAATTGATAACAATAATGAATAATTTTTTCTCGGCATCGTCGGCAACCAATGCTTAAGGAGTAATTTTTTGAACTTTAAAAGCACAAAATAATAACGAAAATCAATAAAGCATTAAAAAAAAAATCAACTGATAGTGCGTGCGCGCGCGAGCGAGTGAGCAAGAGGAGCAAAAGAAATGTCCGGATTTACAGTGTGAGTGTGACGGAGTAAGTGCGATTTTTTCGCCGTTTCGGCCATGGCAATCGACAAATCGAATTTCGATCGACGTCGAAGCCGCTTGAGTGCAGAGTGGATCGTTTGTGAATATATTGGCGAAGGCGTGGCGCTCAAAAGCAACGATCAAACCGAAGGATGAAACGAATTACGCCGCCAAACGTGGAAAAAAAGAGCATCCACTCTGTCGGTCGATGCAACAAAATATCGTCGTTTAGCACGCGGCAGCTCATCGTTCAATTCACGGCATTTCTTCTTTTTTGTTACCGCTCTTCCAATTGGGAAATTGGATGCAATAGGTAAAACAAAGTTATTTTCAACCATTTCTAGTTGCAGTGTGATCATTAGACACTTCACGGTTGAAACATAAACGCCTTTCTTCGGCTAAAAAGCAATCTCTCTTCGTTAATAACAAGCAAAAACACGTACACGCTATCATAATGGATTGTTTCATTGCTTTCACACAATTTGCACTTGCAACAACAACATTTGAAGATGAAAAAAAAAACACCAAACAATTTAGTTGCGATGTCAATTTTCGTTTTAATTGGATGAAAGTGCGAAACATCATTTGATTAATCTGTTGATTTTGGCTTCTGACACAAAACTTTCAGTACGCATGGCCAAAGCTCGAAAATCCCATGAAGACGATGAGTCGTCAAAATGTAAAACCGAAAAGAGAAGTAGAATAAAAGCCGAAAATTCGTGGGCCAGCTCACCCAATCATTGTTTTGACAAATTCTAGCTGTGAGAGAGTGCGAGCTGCTCATCGGCATAGGATGCGTTTAAGCAGTCGCCCCGCAGCGTCGCTCGTGACACACAACAAATTACTATCCGTTCCACTTTTAATTGCAATTAATTTGAATTGTATACGCCTGTTTACGATTACCTCATCGAGATCTCAATGCGTTTGTTTTTTTCTTTTCTGTTTCGCTTTTGTTTTGACTCTTCCTCTTTATCTCTCTATCTCTTCTAAGCCACCTATCATTTCATGGGTTGCGTTCTTTTTTTTTGTTGAGTCCGACGATTTGTTTTCCTCTACTGAAAAAAAAGAAAGAAATTCGGTTTCGGTTAATAGATCTGTGGCATGATAGAATTTGAATTGTGTGTAAATGCTGCTCCATATGCGCCACCAAAGATGAATGACATGCAATCAATCCGATTCCCAAAAAAGCTCTTACCTTTTTTTTTCTGCTCGGTTCTGGATATAATTTTTTTTTTTATGACTGCTGCCATTTTTCATTAATCGCATTTTGTCATTTATTTCATTCGAACGGAACATGTGTTAAACGAAGGGGGTGACCTTTTGATTTTGATTACACCTTATCATTACCATATCCCATTTATTGACTGTATGAAATGAGAGAGAGATAGAAAATGACTCGATTTGCAATTATAATTTGTTTGCTTTGGTCTTAATCGCAATTTATAAAATAACACCACTAGTAGGTGAGTAGAAAGGATAAATATAGACCGAACAAAATGAATTATATTTGGTTGAAGAGTGATGTTGTTTTTTTTTTATGTCGATTGAGTGCGTGGCAAAAATGGTTAAATCCGATGTGTCTGCCAGCGGCAATAAGGTGAGAAATTGAATGTATCGTTAAAATGAAAGGCCGAAAATATAATAAATTTCTTGGTTTTGCTTGACCATTGTCACCAACGGCACATTAATTTATGAATCTCTGTATGTGTGTGCTTGTTTGTTTGTTTGTTCTTTTTTTTTTAATTCATTTTTGTAAAGTTCATCGAACACAAACCCAATCCTCTGAACGGTGCAACGTTCACATTTGTTTTCGTGATCGGTTGGTGCTTGTTTTATTTTAGTCGCCCGTTGTTTTCTGTTTTCAGTCCACATTCAAAGCGTCCCATTGTGACGAACAAACACACATCTACAGATGCTGGTTTAATCAAAACAGCATTGGTCTCAGCATCAGATGCACACATAGCGAACAAATGGTCGGCAATCATTTTTCATGTATGTACACATTTTTTGTCACCATTTGCAAACGCCTTCGATATGATGAAAAAAAGGCCAATGTGTCTCGTTGGGTTTGAGTCACTTCTCTCGAAATAAAGAAAAAAAAAATGTCACTCTTTAGCACCTGTATACAGATACACAGTCAGCAAGAATCGCTTTGCGAGGAAATTGGTCGTATCACATTTTTCATTTCGATATGTTAATTGTGCGATTGAGAGAAAAAATACACAAACACAAAGACAATACAATGGAATTGACCCCTGCGGAATCGACCTATTTGAAAGAATCAAATATAACCAAAACACCCAAAAAAAATCGGCTTTCTTTTTTTCATTTCCACACAAAAGGAGAAATTTTTCAAAATATGCTTCCAATCGGTCTCGGCACTTGTGCATCAAACAAAAGGCGATGAAAATCCCATGTGACAACACCTTCTATTACACATATTGAACGTCGGTCTCACTATGATAAATATTCAACCGAATTTTCTCTACGCTCTTTTTTTGCTTCTCAGAAGCATTCTATTCAGTGTTTTTTTTTTCTCCCAAAGAGTATTACTTTCAACATCATGATGCTCTTTGATACCTTCTGGTTGCGCATCTCTCAACAACAACAAAACAATATCAATTTATCACACATTACAGATTACAGGAGAATGTGTCATCTTTACCTATATCATCCGCTTTTCCATACGGCTTCGTCCATTGTGTGACCACCGATCGGTGATTGTAACGATAAAAGCATGTAATTGTTTTCGACCAAATCTACACAAATATGAAAAATTGATTCTGATTGACCAGACAATAAGCAACAAAATGCAGGCGTGTTTGCTTCGAATTATACACAGGAAAAAGAGGTGGAAAATTGAAATTGAGTAAAAGGTGTATTTAAACACCGATTTGAATAACATTTCTCCAAGGAGCTGATTCTTGTGATGCACACAATAAATCTCCGTTGCATTGAACAAATCACAATATTTTCAAAACAACATTCAACTGGAATTTCGAAAGAAAGACACCGATTCAGCGTGAAAATTGCTTATGAACTGTGATTTCATATTTCCTCCTTTTCCATTTTTTTCATTCAAAGTGTTCGTCGAACACGGTTCGATCTGCTCAAAATCGGGGAAAATATTTATAAATACAATTTTTCCCATTGATATCCGTAAATTCACGCTTATTACATGGTGAGAAAATCGAATAATGGAATGATTTTTCGTAAGTCATCCCATAATATTTCTCTTCTCAATATCAAATATGAATTTTATTTAAACTTCATTCATCGTTGCATTGAATTGAGGTAATAGACGCAATCGATCATTTCAGTGTGGTCCCATAACGCATTTTCCATTAGAATCAATGAAAATCGAGTTTAATAAAAAATCAATTTCCTTTATTAATCCAATTAATTCATTGGATGGAGTATCGATCGTATTCGGTAGGCGCATAGAATTTTGGTGTGAGAAACTGAAGAAGATGAACTCCTGTCGATTCTCTGGGGAGAAAGCATACAACAAACTCATTGGTGCGGCCGAGTAAAGAGTATACACAACAGAGTAAGTGATTTTTCAAAAAAGTATAAATATTTAAACAGTAAAAATGGTTCTCGGAATGAATCAGTTCATGAATGCGAAGATAAATGAAGGTAGCCGACGTGATTGTAGGTGGAAGTGACACGTGAAAAAAAACAGCTCAACCATTGATGGATATGATACGATGAGTGTGTGTGTTTAAAATACAATCGTGTGGTTTGGGAATTGCATAAAGGTAGTTATTTTATTTTTTAGTCGGAAAGAGTTGATGCGAAGCATCGATTCGAATAATGAAAAATCGATGTTGTTTTTGTTTCGTTGAATGGCCTTTTATATGGCAGCCATAATGTCATGCATTTAATATTCCACAGAAAAATGATAGAAAAAAGTAATAACAATAATCGGTTTGCTTCTGCAGCTTTATGATTAACAAGCATAAAGACACTTATCTTCGGACAATATGAGTGCATCGACTGTGATTAATTCGAGTGTCATAAAAAAAAGGTGACTAACGAGAACACAAACAAAAACAACTCGAGAAAAAAAAAATCGTGTTTTTCACCGTGTTGCACTCTAGTGTATGTGCGCGCATTTTAATCGTGACCAACGACCAAATTCGTTCAACATTCACACAGTTCACCTCCTGCTGCTCGGTTCCTACATCTCAAATGGGTGGTCTGTACCAATTCACATGTTTCTGTCTGCATTCGTACAATATATGTCATAAAAGTATAAATATTTCTTTGATTTAACTTTTTTTCTCTCTCTTTTTTTTTACCGTTCGATCTCTGGCTCGTAATAATTGCAATAAAACATAAGACTTTTCGGCAACGAAACACCAAAAAAAAGATGATGACTTTTGGCTTTTCATACGACGCATTTTGACTTTCATCATATTTGATGAAGATCTATGATCAAATCAACAGAACCCTCTAGCTTTTTTTTTTCGATCCATAAACAAAACGTATCATGACACAAGAAATATAAAAAAAAAAATACTTACAACGACCCGAAAACATCAATCGATATCTCTTTTTCTGTTTTTTTTTGTTGTTGTTGTCTAGTTGGTCGTAAATTTAGCAATTATAAAGTTGCCGAAATAAAAATGAAGAATGAATGATTTTTGGTCATGACGGTGTTGATAATGATTGGTGTCAGATCTTCAGTTCTCTTGATCGTTTCTTTTGATGTTCTTGATTGCTGTTTATCCGTGTCATTGATTTGTTTCTAACGACCCAACACGATGATCGCATTCGAAGAAACTGTGAGAGGTACGGCAAACAGACACAATCTGAGATTTGATCAGACGTTTTTTTTTCGGGTAATTTCGAGGTGAAACAACCATTGACATTTCATTTTACATTGTCTTCACATTTCCATTGGCAATTTTCGTGCGTTTTTTTCCTTCTTTTTGACGGAAGTCAATTACCAAAACGAAAGAATTTCTGAAATTATCAAATGTTTCACGGTTTCCCTCATCGAATTCACATTTTTGCCCCGTGAAAATTACTACTAAAAATAGGTGTTTGATTGCGTGCACTTAATTTCGACTCTATTCACCTTTCACATCTGGACGAACCGAAGGTGAGAGAGCTGCAGATAGAACTTGAATTGGATCGAATTTCACACACTTTTGTCATGTTTCAAAGGACAATTTCCGTAATCAAATATCCCCTTTTCACATCACTTGATCTCAGACTCTTCAACTTTGTTTTCTTCTTCTTTTTTTTCGACGACGATTTTGATTTTCGCGGTAATCTTCGTTTCTAAAAAAATATGAATTGAACTCCTTTGTTGAATTGCTAAAACGAATTGAGTTCCATTCAAATTTCATTAGCTTCTTTATTGTGAAGAAATTTAAATTCGTTGGGCATACAAGTACATTGTACAATGAATATCGAAAAATATTCAAGATGCTTTGAGATAAACCAGTAGAATGTTTCAAAGAAAATTGTGATAGTTGCTCGTCAAGGCAAGCTGAATTGTTTCTTTTTCGTCGAAAGAACCGTTTCGAAAGAGCCGATTGCGTGTGAAATTCGAAATTTTTCTAATTTCCATTGTTCCATTCAGTTGATGCGAAGGTTTTTCGTGCACGAATTTAATGGTAATTTACGAAATGTTTTAGTATGTGCGAATATTTTCGCAACACCACACGAAAAAACGCACAATTTAATAAACTCATCATGACATTTCCATTTATGAATTGTCAATTCATCAATTTAAAATTGCTGCCATAACTCGTCGTCTCACGAGTCAATTTAAAACTTAATGGTTAATTCGTCAATTTATCAAACATATGCCGTTAATTCAGTGACAATGTTGTATGTTGATGTGTGGAATGATGCACGCCATCGATACACCACGTTTTCTTACGTGTGCAAAAACCGGAAAATATCCTTCAAACCCACAAAAGGAAAACGAATACGAAAAAAATGAAAATTGTTTCTTCACAAAAGCAACGCACGAAATGATTATTTATGCAAATATTGAATTTATTGCGCCAAAAAAAAAATATTGCCACATTCATGCAATGTACGTGTGTAATTAAAACCTGTCTATGTGAATGAATGAAGACCCGACTTATTCGCGCCGACTGAATTGTTTCGTTTTGTTTTGTTTCTGTTGTATGTTCATCTGTTTTCATATGTATTTTTACGATCTGCAAAGGATATGAGAATCGCGTCGTTTTATGAGACCATGTCAAAATCGAAATGTAAATTACATGAATTTAAGTTGAGAGAGCGGACAGTGATCACTGATACAAGAATAAATAAAAAATAAATAAACATTGGGCCAAGCACAGAGAGTGAGCCTAAAGTCGTTCCCACCTTCATCCGGCGGTGGTTGCAGTGCGCGCGCACGTTAACCGCATTTAAACGCCACTTTACTTTTATACCATTAAAAATGATTACACCGTTAATAATAATAACGGGAGCATTGGTATAGTTAATGCATATTTCTCTCTCTCTCTCTCTCTCTCTCTCGAGGTACGATTTTTTCTTTGCTCTGCATTCGTTTCATTTGTTTGGATGTTTTTAATTTTCACTTATTTAATGTCCATTCCGTAGAATTGTGGCTTCGATTATTATATGCACGAGTCGTCAAAGCCTTTTTTTCATCGTCTCTGATGGAAAAATGTCGGTGAGGCTTTTTGCATATTAATTAAACCACCGAGAGATGATGAATGAAACCGATGTATAAATTGGATGCCAGTTCTCATCACATTTTCATTCATTTGTTCTCCATTTTTCTTCAGATTGTTGCGTTTTTCTTTCTTCTTATTGTTTTGTCATTTTAATTACGCTGAAGGCGTTGTGTTTTTTGTTTGCTCCCGGTTTGTTTTCGCTTGCAAAAATGCAATGAAATATTCAGTGTGTCGTATGTCAAGAGATCTCCAGAGTTTATTTGTTTTGTCATATATTTTTTTTCGTCGTGTTTTTGTTCACTTATTAAATTATGCAAAGCATAAAATCAGCCTTTTGTTGAATCGTTTGGCTGTGACGACTTGGATTCGCACAGGCTATCATTAAATTTATTACATGCTAAAGATAGAGGCAATACGAGCACGAACTGACAAATGAATTGACGAGATTACAAATTATAATCTATATTTAGCCGAATGGAAATTATTTTGTCACAAGAAAGAGAAGAAAACAGCAACAATGTAGCTGTCGCCTTTTGAAAATGGCTTTATCATAATTTTGTTCTTCTCTTGCTTGACAAAGAGAAACATCTCAATTACCTGCTAATTAATGCTTACAATTGATTGAAACCGAGACTCAGAGAATTGATATGTTAGTTTGCGCTGCGAAGCCAATAGAGCGATGCGTGTGTTGTTTTTATCGAGCAAATTGCAAATGGGTTTGCTAATTTTGATATTTACTCCATTCTCATACATCGAAAGAGTGTGCTGTGAATTTTTCTATCAAGTTTCACTTTGTTGTGACAACACAATAAACCGCAGTGATTTCCATGCAAAAATCCAACCATTCCGAGGATGATTCACGGGAAAAAGTCATAAATTGCACATGTTGTTTATTGGTCGTTTGGAGCAGTTGGCAAATGGATAGAAAATGGAGTCGGTAATAAAAAGAGAATCGACCGAATTCTCCTTTTTTTTCGGCCACTCTGATGACATATCCACTTCAAATGCATAAAAATGGCATGCAGATGTTGAACGTGCAACATTTTCAAGCGAAAAATCATAAAAAAAAAAATATGATACGCCTTCCGAATCAGCTAGAAACTATTATGACCGTTCAGACGAAACGAAAAGAATGAAAAAAAAAAAATTGAGCAAATCGTTTTATGCCCATCAAAATATGGCCAGATAAACAGAGCCAGAGAGGGACGAAAAGCAATATCAAAACAATATAATTTCGCAAAAGATAGTAGAAACATAATAATTGACAGATTCCCCAAATGTGGTCAGTGACTTTGGTTTTGTGTGTTTGTGACCCTTCGCACACGCTCTCCCGCAAAACATGTCAACTTGTGAGTTTGCCAACGCACCATATGGTCTCGGTTGATTTTTTGCAAAGTCAAATCGTGGATGGAAGCGCGTTCTCAACAAAATTGATGAGTAGCCCATCTTTAGTATATAATTTGATCATTTCCATTCAAACTGTGTGGTCCAATAAAAACGATTATTATAATCGAAATGACATTTATCGTATGTTTCGCATGAAGAAAATCTCTCCAATTGGCTTTTCTATGCGCTTCGCTTGCTCAAATCGCAACGGCAGAAAAGATGGCAAAAGAGACACAATGCGATGGGCAACAAAACAAAATTTGACAGAGATTTAACATAAATAGCTTGTGACTCGACCCTTCTGAACTGATTTATAATACCGAGCACATTTCTGCGATTCATCGTGCGCACATTTGCACGCAGAAAATGTGTATATTTGTTTGGTCGTGGTTCTTTATCTCCTTGGCATTTTCACTGGATTTCCCTTAGATTTGATATGCATGCGGATAAATCGTTTTTTTTTATGTTCATCTCGAAGATTCGCTTGTTTGTTTTATTTTTCCGCTTTTTTCGCTGTCGAAGAAATCTTTGTCTTTGGCCTCATCCCTCTCGACCGACCATGTTGCATGGATCGGCCGATACTTGGAATTATGACAAATCGAAAAGATAATTTCATTTTGCCGAATCGAGAAAAGAAAAAAAAAACATGGATTGTGAGTAGAGAAGTTGAGTGCCTGATGACTATTCCGTTCCATCAATCAGATTATATTTTTTTATTACGCCCATAATTTTGCGACTTATGATTGCTCGATAACAATACTCAAATCGACATTTTTGCTGCCTTCTCCACTCTGACAAAGTTTCCTCAAGACAAATTAGAAATATTATTTGGCCATTTTCAAACTTCCGGCTATTTGCAAATCGAATTTGTAACCTTGCCTCGCTCACGATGAACCAGTCATTTTCTTTTCTTCCATTTTATTTGAAAGTATTTTCCTTTTTTTTCGGCAATTCATTGATCGATTTTCATGCTCCATTAGATTAAATTACATTCTCATCAAAATCCCAGCATCGAATGTTAAATTGCAATGAATATGAATCGAAGGATACGCAAACAGTTATTTTAAGCAAAAACCGATTTTCATGACAAAGTCTAAATGGATTTAGGCAATTCACGAAAACAAAAACAAACCTTCAAAACAATGTGACACACAATCGACACGAGATGTGTTTTATTTTTTTTTCGTTCTGTTTTATTTACTCAAAATACATTCAATTCCGAATGACACAAAATATCAACAGTACGAAAAAGCACAAATCAATTGCACGAAAGACCTCAATTGTTTTTTGTTTTGTCTTTTCTCCGGAGGCTCCGAAAAAAACAATGCGACATTCGTTTCACCATATTTGTGTGAGAATGAGAAACAAACGGAAAGAAAGCATGAGAATGACTTTGAAAACACAATGTATTGACAAGCGAGAGAAACAAAGAACGGTACGGTACGGAATGGCAATTGTCATTATTTGCTTTATTTTCGATGCTTCGTGTTTCGTCAACGCCAAATGAATTTGTCGGTGTTTCGAATCATACATACCTGGCTCAAGGCTTAAGCATTCAGATAAAATTATAAAAATGCTGACTTTGCCAAAGAAAAAAGAGGAAAACAAAACATAAAAATATTACGCTACCCAGTATGTATACAAATGTCTGTATTGTCTGTAGCCCATAACACAATTGGCTATGGAAATTTCAGCTCAACTCCCATTGTTTTCCCGATTTGCTGCGCTCAATTCGCATTTTGGCTTACTGTTAGAAAATCCTTTTATGCTTCAACAAAATTGAGACGTTTACCACTCGAACGTGTGGTGTTTACGTTTTGTCGTCGTTGTTTTCATCATCTTGCGCAAGCGAAACCAATTCACATTTTTGTAATTTATTAACGGTTTTTCTCTTTTCTTAAATCTCGAAGTGAAAATTTCATCAAATCACCGTTCGATTTTTTTGTGTGTGTGTATGCAAAAACAAATTTACGTTCTACATATTAATCATTTTCACTTTTTCCGTCTGTTTCAGCAAAGACATTGTTAAAAAAAAAATATCGCCAGTTTATGGAAATGAGTGGTCAAAGATCAATGGAATGCCGCATCGAAAATTAAATTATTTTTCCAGAGTTTGCCTCTGTGCCGAAGTATGCAAAGGCTGAGAGCAAACGATTTCACTCATCATTGATGTTTTGCTTGCATTGATCTCGTTCAATTTTGTGTACGGCAGCAGCAGTTGAGCGCGGCACAAAGAGCACAAAAAAGTGTGAAAAAGAAATATCGATGAAATTTATGACTTCGAACAGAATCCAATTATGCAACGTTGGTCGCAATTACACACTCACTGAACTACACTTATTAGTACCTCAATGACAATGCAGCTTGCAAATTCGGGCATATTAACGGTTGATGTTTTCGGTATCTCTTTTCTCTCGTGCACCTCCAGCAACACTCATTCGCACACCGCATTACCGCATTGAGTCTGTTATTATTTTCGATAATTTTTCTGACAAGAAAATTGCTCGTGATAAATTGCTTTAACTGATTGAATATTAAATAAATCATGAGACCATGTCACGAAATCGTTTTCTTTCATTGCATTTCCTTTTTTTTTGCGCCCGCCATACATTTGGATTTCGTTTCGTTGTTGGTGACACTATTTCCGATGGCATCGAAATAACCGGAATATTTCATCGAGCATATTTCTTATCGGGATAAAACTGAATGTAACATAAAAATTATCAACGCATACTAAAATAAAAATGAGAGAGTTGCGAGGAAAAATTACGACATGAAAAGAAAAACGGCCCGATGAAATGTGAGAGAGAGAGAGAGAGAGAGAGAGAGAGAGAGAATTAAAAAAAACCGTCTGAGAAAATCCGACTCGATGAATTGATACATTTTTTGTTGCCAAACGCAGTTGTCTATTAGTGCCATAGAATCTGTTGGGCCGTTAGGTTGAACTGTTATTAAAATCGATCGACAAACCATTAGCACATTCTTGTTGCCATATCTTCTATAAATAAATCGAAAATTGCGTGCACATACGCACTGCAAATGAGCGTGTGTCGTTGTTTGCTTTGTGTTTGGTTGTGTTGGCATCAGCCATTTTTGTGAGAATGATTCGCACAATAGCAGATAGTTAGCAAATAGTTGAGGGAGATGGAAGCGAGCGAGAATAAAATAGCTCGTCCAATGTTCACAGTGTGTTCGTTAATGATGTTTTAGCCACAATGAGAAAATGATTGAATGGCCGTTGAGGCGTCTAAAGAATGCCAATGCAATGGTTTTGTTGCTGGTGATCGATGACGGTGGTCGGACGAGCGCGCAATTGTATCTTTTCGCTGTGCGGCACAAAGCAAAATATGAAAATATCTCAAGCATAACTAGAGAGACAGCATTCCTTCTTTTTTTTTCGTTTTCAATTTTCATTGCCTCGTTCGCATGTGTACATGGCAGGCATTTACAGTGTGATCATAAAAGGCCACACTCGATGTGGTGACAATTATAAAGCAGCACATCGCTATTGATCAATTCTTGTAAAATCTGCACATGCTCACGCACACCAAAACGCCCCGCATCCCATTCCGAAACCGGCCCATTATTCTCGACATCTACATGCCATTATAACGTATCAATGGTCACTTTTCTTTCATCTCGCATTCTCTCTCTCTCTCTGTCCTTCTGCTCGTTGCTTGACTATTTTTTTTTCTTGCCTGAATGCGAAAAATTCTAGCAAAAGGTAGCCAGGAATCACACAATAAAACGTTGATTTACCACTTGTCATTGTCCTGTTTTTATGTTTTCGTTTGTTTTCATTTCTCACTCCATTCGAATGGTTTTGTGTATACAAACAGATACGTATATTATGAATACTGTATGACGAAGGCATTTTAACTTTTTAAAAATCATTTATACCGTTTAATTTATTGCCGTTGTAGTCACCAAATAGAAACTATACCTTCGTATTACCGAACCGTTCGTTCTTGGCTTCTCGTTCTCGAACTCGAGCGCAAAGACACAGAGAAGAAAACTTAGAAAAACAAACATATACACATAACAGCCATTATGTGGTTGGCTCACGGCAAATGTATCAAACCAGTTAAGTGAAACATAAATGCCGATGGTACCGAAAAAAACAAGAAGAAGAAGAAGAAATGAAATGAAATGTGATGTGTTCAACATCGTCCCAAAACGATGTAATTTATCTTAAAGTTATCTCTCTTCTTGCCACTAATTATCTGTATAACGGAGGTAAAGAGAGAAAAATGCTCATTTTTGGGGATAAAATGCTTGTAATAAACTGTCAAACACAATTTCTTTCTTTCATTTTTGACGCTATTTCGGCCCTTTTTTCGTTTGGTTACATACCGTATCTTGTTTCTATCGTGCTCTTAATTTTTGGATATAAATCTTCCATCGTAAACACTGTGTGTGTTTTTCGTATGTTCATTTCTACGGATGTTGATAAATTCAATGGCTTTGAATTGGTTTTTACAATGGTTCAGTGATTTTCAGCAAATCATAATATGTGCGGTTGATTTTACGCTTTTGGATGTTGACTTGTTAAAACTTTTTGTGCACAATTTTTTTCCGAATTTTAAATGAGAATCGAAAGAACCGTGACATTCGACTGCACATCGATTAGACTGAAATTAAATTGTATCATGCACGTGGATACTGTGTTAAATTGTGAAATCATCAACATGAGAGAAAGAAAAAAACCGATGGCCGCCCATAGTGGAATTAAAACGAATACACAAATCTTGATTTCATGTTTTTATTATTGACAAAATTATAATGCAATACTTTGTTTCCATTGAAAACGTGGAAAAAAGGTCCATTCAAAGTGCATCTAAGAATTTTATATTTTTAAAAAATAAAATCATTTTTCTTTTCAAGCCATTGTTTCAATGGCTGTAAAAATGAATTCAAATCGACTACAGAAGTTTAACTGTGCAGTAGTAATACATTGAAAAAGTGGATAGGTGATGTACTCATGATTAAACATACCACTGCTTGGAGATTCTTGTACATTCATTTGTCCACATCTCGTGCTTGTTGTGTCGACACAATATGCTCACTGTCTATGTATAGGAAAAGGCCACAAATTTTGATGAAACTGAAAGTATCCAGGTAAAATACATTTTCCAAATAAATAAATAAACAATTTCGATATCAAAATGATGGGTTGCTTTCAATCTAAATAATTTTAATGAAATCGAAAGATACGACCTATCATAGTCCAGAATTTGCACAGTAATATTCCTTAATTGCAAATTCAAATCGGCGGAATATTTTGAATTTTCTCCAAGCAAATCACTGAATTCCTGTAGTGCATTTACAATAAGAGCTGCCGTTGCCGTGATCGTTTTTTTGAGCACACAAGTGATGAGTTCTATGCCAGGTAAGATCAAAACACCTATGATAATGTATGTCAATTGATTTCCCAAATTGATGTAAAAACCACTTTGAGTTTCAATATCGATAAATGGTATTAGAACCGGAACAATCCATTCCTTTTCATCCACAATGAATATTCTGTATAGCGGAGCCGAAAACAACACACAAAATGACACAAATAACAGACTAACATATTTTCAGCGAGCTTCTATTCAAGTGAATGATCATCTTTTCGCAAATGTTGTGAATTTTCGGAGACAATCGGTTGTTCGAATAAACGTAATCGTCTGCAAAGTTGTACAAGTGCTGAAAACGCTTTCGCGTCGATGAAATCATTCCAATAACATACAAAATCAAAGCCTGAAAGAAGCAAATTCTTGAGATTCATTTGAAATTTTACAATGAAAATGATATTGTCAATACTGGAACAACTATTCGGTTCGGAAAAGCTTGAAGGGCTCATGTCGATAATAAAACAGTGCATAAACTACACAAAAAAAAAGAAATTCAGCGTCATTCCATCTGAGGTCACCTCGCCTAAAGATTTTCTATCTAATGAATTTTACAATGGTCCCGTCAATTTCAGCAACATTGACATGTTTTAAGTTTTAAAGTTGAAAGTTTTAATTTTGTGCACTATTTTTTCGGATTTCAATGGAAAAGTCCGTAACAATCGACTACACACCGATTAGACTAAAATTAAAATGTATCATGCGCGTGGATGCCGTGTCAAATTGTGAAACATGAAATCATCAACATGGGAGAAAGAAAAAACCGATGGCCGCCCAAAGTGAAATTAGTTGAAAAAAGGGTGTCCAGATTAGAAGTTTGGAAAAACGTCAAATTGAAAACCAACAAAAAAACGCGAGAGAATATAAAAACCCGGTTCGTGTTTGCGTGAAGGCGTATTTAATTAATAAAGTTATTAAGATCATGTGCTTACGTGCAAAAAAAAAAAAAACAACGGAGTATCAAGTCCATTTTCGAGGAAGGTGCTGGCTGGTGTGTGGCATGCGAGACTCATAAACTGCATAATGCATACTTAGAAAAACAAAAACCTGGCATCAGATGATCGAAGCGAGAGAAAAAGCGGTTTAAAATCTATTTTCAAAAGTTGATTAATGGGAAAATTGCTAGCGCTTTTAATCCACATCACCGAGGGACAAACAACAACTTTGTTTGCGCTTGCGATCCAATTTAAATGTTTTTCATATAACGATTTTTTTTTTATCTCTGCCAAACTGGCTACAGATTTTCCAGTGCGGTTTTTTTCTCGCTTCAAAATTGCCACCATCAAAACAAATTACGAATTATAATATCACTTTAATTTCACGACGAAAAAAAGGCCACAAGATAAATGGTTTATTTAGACATGTTGGAAGGGTTTTTTTTTCAATCATTTGGAGATGGGATTTATTTTTCCTAATTCAATCAAACATTCACCACCTCACCAATTACAACAGCCAGTCAGCCAGCCAGACATTGCACTCTGATCCATCGATTTACATTTATGTGTGGATTTGCCTCGAATACGCGACATGCAGAAAATCTCTTTTCTATGCATATGTTAATTTTTCCTGACGGAAGCATGCAAATGAACGGCTGACGACGAAAAAAAAAAACGGAGCAACAAACAACAGACATCTGTGTGCGGACTCATGTGTTGGCATTGCCATCGTCGCCACTCGCCGTGATTTATTTGCTTATTACATACATTATTTGCTGTGTATATGGTGCTGTGTTCTGTTTATAATATTTATTGGCAGTAAAATTTCAATTGGGCGCATCATCATTTTGGCATGTCTTTTCCATGTTGTTTTTTGTTGTTGTTGTTGTTGTTGTTGTTTATTATTGTCGAAATCCAACCGAATCAGTGCAGCGCGAGACACAACAAAAATAAACGCAAATACAAAAAAGCAGACGATTTATGAAGCAAACGAGGAAACCGCAACGAGCAACACAAACACACACACAACGCACACTTTTAAACGTGTAAATAAATAGGCATTTCTGTTTTTAAAAATTAATAAAATATGCAAATTATCTGTAAACATTAACCAGACAGTATCGAAACACTCTCTATTGAGATAGTAGATTATGGTAAAGAGAAACGGGAGAGAAAGAAACGCAATGGCAGCCTGGTTTTTTTTTCATAGCATGGCGAAAAATATATCGTCAAAAGAACAAACAATAATGCGATGTGTAACATTTTGCATAGATGAAGCGATAAAGCTTCACAATGCAAAAGGGGATGAATGGTTATTTTTTTTTTTCAAAATCAGATTGGATATGGGCGAAAAATGGGAATTAAAGTAATTTGCATATAGTATGGATGATGGGAAATCCGATCATTTTTAACTGTTGGGCGTCACCAATTTTTCATTGCTTTTATTCGATGAGCCGTAATAAAGACTTGTTTGACAATATTTTGCATATGAATTGAATTTTCTGTCACTTTCTTCTACGAATCAAACACACATTTCCAAAAATTCAAACACAAATGTTCGGAAGAGACTAGAAAAAACTGTTTTCGCAAACAATTCCGATTTTCGCCAAAATCAAACGCAGTAAACCTTCAAAGGTCTTCATTACTTTTGTAACATTCCCAATTCAAGATTCGCCCCACCAATGTTTCTCACGTAAAAATGTAAATGAGCGCCCATTTTTTTCTTATTTATTGTAAAAAATGGTATAATTTGGTCGATATCTATTTGCGCAGAGAAATTTATTGAATGAAATATTTTTTTTCATTGAAAAATAGTAGGTTCATCAGTAAAAAAAATGTCGTTGATCAAATAATCATTCCATGTTCCATTTTTTATTTCGGTTCATTCTTTAGAAAAATGGGAATGTATTCATTAATTTAAATTCATTGAATAATTTAATGTGTCAAAACAGAGATATGTATTCACAAATCCGATATTGATGGTGGAATTTATGTTTTTGAAAAGCGTCACACCTCTTTATGTGTTTGTCATGACTGCGAATATGAAGACAGTTAATACAGTCTTCAACAATCGGTTGAACACACATCGTTTATTGAATGGTGAATTCCAGTGTTCATTTCAGTTGCCGGCTCTGTTTTTCCCTCTCTCTCTCTCTCTCTCTCTCTCTCTCTCTCTTTTCGTTTTTTTTTATGTGACCGTTAAATATTGACGATATTCGTTGTTGATTCGTTTTAATGTTTTCGTTTTGGTGGGCCATTGTTGCATCGAAACGGATGCAGCGGTTGATGTCTTACCAAATCGTTGCTTTTCTTTGGGAGTGAGCAAACAATATCAGAAGAAAAAAGGTTTACTGTACACAACCACAAATGAGTTCCCCGGGACCAAAGCAAATAAAATGCATTGAAAGAGCATGCTGGTTGAAGAGAACGCGCTGGCAAGAAAAACAGAGAACGAACGAATGAACGAAAGAGAAACAACCGAATGGTCTGAATGAAAGAAACGATGAAAAAGTCAAAATCCATATTTTTCATTTTGTGGCGCATACAAGCATTAAATGTGTGATAATCCTTGTTAATTTATGACACTATTCAATTGTTGTCATTTGGCATGTCTTTTTCCATGCACACGGGCCCTCTTACACGGGCTAGCTGCTCAGCAGTCGAACGAGCATTTGATCATTGGGCAAACGAATTACATCGACAACGGGCAATACTTTCATTTTCGAGTGTGTGCGCTTTTTCAACACGATAGAAAAAAAAAACAAATTTACAAAAAACCTCAATAGTTCCATTGAAATGTCGAAATGAAATTTTTCCACTTGAGTGCGTTCGACCGACATGATTTATATTCATTGATAGATTTAAGCGTGTTATATTTCTGGATGAATTTTAAATAAGTCATGGATAGTTTAATTGGCGTCATTGCGGCCCAATGAATGCCAATGGATGTATTCATTTGATACTTGAGTTATGTGTGTATTTTTCGAATGGTTTTCCAAGAAAGCACCAAATAGCAATCAATTACCCAATTGGATCCGTTTCGCCGTATAAATCTTGGGCGAGAGACTGAGTGACTGAGTGAAAGAGAGCAGCAGCAGCAGCAAAATGGCAGATCATAAATATTGTGCTTAGGAGCAGATATATTTTCAGTTGAGGATTTCTCGAATTCGATGTGTGTGTGTGTGTGTGTGTGCCTGTGTGTGACCAGATAGATATCAACATTTGCTTTAAACCAATCAACTGCATCACATCTCAAACCGTCGCTCCGTTTTCGATTTATCCAATTAAATGGCAGTGACGAAGAACGTCGCATTTTCAATAAATGCTTATTTGCTGCCACAAAATGTTACCGCCGCTGCTACACTGTTGCCGATTCTTTCGGTTTTTGAGAAAAAAGAAAATCATGTCATTTGACGCCCAATCCTGGAATTTACATGTTTGCCAGCTACTTTGAATGTGTGGAAATGGAATAGCAGCCAACGGTGGCAGGAATTCAATTTGCCAGATCTCTGCTCTCTCCCTCACTCGCTCACTCCATGTATGTCGTACATTGCATCACATTTTCGTTCGGTCGCATTATCCAGCTATCTGTTTTACGCTTGATTTCAAATTCACTTCCATATTTTGGTTTGACACGTAAACGAAAATGGTGTGGGTGAAAGAGTGTGCACCATATGTGATTGGTTTTTATTCGGCACCGAATGAATTGGTTTATGTTGGGACGTCAACGAAAACGACAACGACAACGACGACGAATTTTCGTTCCAAAAATCCATTTGCCATTTGAATTCAATCCAAGTGCAGTGCCGAAAGTCGAACAGAAAACTATCGGCGGCAGAGAAACACTCATTTAAAGGGCATTCTTCCATTTCCGAATGGAACCGATGCGAACTTGTCTAAAACAAATATTTCTCCAACTGTAGACAGCACCATTATTAAATGCGAAAACATTCATGCGCAAAATCGATTTACCGTGAAGTATTCACTGTTGGACCAATGCCAATTGCATTAAATAAACGATCCCCTTCGGAAAATCAATGGCCGAAGAGCTTTGGTCGCTATCTCAAACGGGGACTTTGGAGATGCTTCGATCAGACTTACTATAGTTGAATTTCATTGAAAATGACCGAAACAGTTCACATTTTATCCATTGTTTTCGGTTTTTTTTTTTGCAAAGTTTTTTTTCTTCCTTCGCGTGACATTTTTCTTCTTATTTTTAAAGATAAAACCGAAAGAAAGTTTTAAAAAAACACCGTCTTCTACGAGTCAATTAATCAATTCTTTTGTACAACATTAAAAGCAGCGCTAATAAATCAACGGAATTAGAGAGTCATAAAAATCGACCGAAGAAATGACCATGATGTCGAATTGCGATGATGATGGTGGTGGCGGCGTATATTCGCCATAAATGTGTTGAAAACGATTCAAAATGATACGATTATACGGAAATTTATAGCCATTTTCCCGCTACGAATTTATAGCCAGAGGACACAAATTTGTAAATAAATTCGGTGCATTAGAAGAGAGCGAGCGAGCGAAGGAGTGATATCAGCGTTAGATTTATGGTTCAATTATTCGTAATGTTATTCGATGGTATTAAATGTGCGAGAGAGAAGTCATTTTGCGCGATTCACAAGATGTGAGCCGAAGGAAATGATGATGGTGGTGTTGGTTCGTTGTGCACATATTTGTTGCGTTTGTAAAATGTGAATTACGTCAATTATAATTTGCGTTGGCATTTTCGCCAGTTTTTTGTGTGTTAGAGCCCTCGATATTTAGCCGAATCGAAACGACTTTATATACTTTATTCGGGTTTCGGTGATGTTATGATGTTTTCAACGCTGGAATGAATGTGAAGCGCGCGTTGACGACATCGCAAACGAGTTTATTGGAGACCTATAAAACAAGATGCATATGCTACCAATGATAACGCTTCCCACCCTTCAGTAATTGTGACTTTTCTTCTCTCGCTCTCGCTCTCGCTCGCTCGCCAGCTCAAGTGTATGTGCTTCATTTTTGATGGAGCCACGCTATTCTATTCGTCGTCAATTTGCGTTTGGCTCTCGGCTTGGCTTTTTTTAGTGTCCGTACAACAGTTGGCAGCAATAACCATAACTGCGACAGCATCAGTAATAACAAACTCAAGCACTCTCTCGCTCCATGCTTAAAATGTAAACGTGAATCGAATAACATTCGCGCACACAATCACAACAAATAATATCTTTCTCTGTCACTGGCTGTGTATAGAAGCGTCGAAAGGCAAGGAAAGCGACGAGAGATGGAAGAGATGTGAGAAAAAGAGATGAGAGTACCACCACAGAGAGTGTGGTGTGGATGCGGATAAGAGCTGGCAATCATGTCGCAAGAGTCGTTCGAAATGCCTCCCCGAACGGTATGTATAATGTGCGAAAAGACACTTCAAATTGAGTGTTATGTTTATGTACCACGGCGCAAAATTGTTTGCAATCGATAAACTCCTTCTTCTTCTTCTTCTTTTTCTTTTTCTTTTCGTTGTGCCATTGGCATGAGCCCAACCGAGTGTACGGAATGTTGGCAAAGAGTGGAGGAATTGGAGGCGACAACAAAACACATTGCAAACCAACGCCAACATTGTGTATATGTACCGAATGCCAATCTCAAGTCATTAAGTCCGGCTCATGAGAGCCTCAAAAACTGGATCTCCAAATCGGGTGGATGAAGATAATCTAGAAAATAAATACGCATGTAGTGTGAATAGCTTTGGCACTGCTCGTTGATGATGAAGGGACCCCAGATAAAGTACGAGTAGAGAGCAGGAGCGTGAGTACTCTCAAATCGTACAACACACCAAATTCGAGCTCGTATATCTCGAAAGCTCGCACTCTATCCATCGCCATTATGAAATCATTCAGAGTGAACGAAGAATGTACTGCACTCTTTCTCCCTCTGTCGCTCAATATATCTTTTTCACTTGGCTGCCCTTCGTCTTCATCTCTTTCTCCGATTACATTCTGACACATTCCAATTTGCATGATGTATTTCATTTTTATACAAATACACATCTCCAGTCCATTTACGACACACACACAAAAATGATGATGAAGAAGAAGAAGAAGAAGAAGAACGAGACCGAGAACATATACACCATCGCCATTCAATCCACGATCCGCTTCTATGGTGTACATAAATACATTTTGGCTCGTTGTTTTTTTTTTCATCAGCTCTTCTTATTTTATGAATCTACGGAGGAAAATACTTGAACACTCAAAATTACCATGTTGACATATCGCTTATTCACATTATGTACTGGTCGAGCAATGGAAAATTGCCAACGAAAGACATGAAAATTGTGTACGATAAATGCGACCGATTGCACGCGCGCGCGCGCGCACATACATCGAACCAAGAGGAAGACAGAGCGAGAACGAGAGATGGAAAAAGGAAAAACGCAACACTCAAAATGTTACTCACATGCATCTTTTTTTTTTATTGAAATATTTATCTCCTTGTCGGCGTTTTGTTGGAGTGTTGTGTATTGACGGATACACACACGCAACATTCCATATACACATGCCGAATATTAATTTTTTTTTTTCGTTCGAAATTGCACAGAAATACACACGTACATCATCAATGTCTAGGTGATTACCTACGGAACGGCGGAATGGATGGGTGCTTTGTACTCACCAAGTATCTCTTTGGCTCGCACATCGACATGCATGATATATGCCAAGAAACGTATGCACTTCGCCACAGCCATACGGCTGACTCGACTCACAATATTTTTGATATATAAACGCAAGGCCCCGAGCTAACGCTGGATTTTCGAACATGGAACGCACCACACACACACACACACCGCACTAAACGTGCGCGTATTTATGTACAATCCGGATGCGAAGTGAAGGAGAATACCTTTAGCAAAGACACCGCCCTTTACCTCTCTCTTTTTCTCATGTAAAGGCACCAAAACTCGGAAAATCGAGAGAGAGAGAGAGAGAGAGAGAGAGAATAGCAAATCTCTGTGTGTTTTTTTCTTTCGCTGCCATTTCGCAGCTCGAATAAAGTTTTCACACTTCGCCGTTATCTCGTCGCTCACAAAATTATTGACTGCGAGGATTTCTCAAACGTATTTCAGCATCTGATAAAAAAAGCACACATACACACAGTTTATTCGGAGGGTTATTTTTGTGCCCATACTAAATTCGTTTATTTTGGGCATGCGAAATGGTGAGTCGCAAGCTATATTTTGTGATTTGCAAAATCGATGAAGGAAAATCATTGGGCATAACGTTTGATGATATGGCGATGGAGTTCAATATTCTTAGCATGGATCGATCGGAAAATGCGTTTCAATAATTAAACGGAGCACTTGAAGCACAGAATAACCGAGCACCGATGAACATGAAGAATTGAAACCTATGATGCGGCGAGTGTGCGAATCCGTACAAAGAGACTATAAGCAAACAGCAGAAGAGAAAAAAAAAAGTTGAATGGGTTTTGGAATAGGTGCTGGTTGTTGGCAGATAAATGTGTGTGCGTGTTCAAAACACAAGCGAGATACCCATATGTTGGTGTTTAACGCATTCACCACAACAATAAAGCGCACACGACAACGACAACGACGACAATACGGTCGTCCACAGTGCTATTTATTGGGCTGGAGCACATAACATGTATAATAAGGAGGCACCAAATCGTAGCAACAATTAGAGAGGAGGAGTTTTTTTTCTCTTTCTCTTTAGCCGATCGCTTTGCACATCGTGCTCGGTTGGTTACAATGTTGTGTGTATGTGATTCGAATTCGATAGCGCAACGAGAGCAGCGAGTGAAGAGACCGAAAGAGTGAGAGTAGAGGAGAGCGTGCGTGTATGTGTGTGTGTGTGTGTGTGAATGAAGAGCATTCTTGATGATGGTTTGGTTGGACGTTGTTTGCCGTCTTCTTTGCACACATTCGTTCCGCCATGTGGCTTGACTTTTCAACGAGATATTCTCGGAGAAAGCTATATTCGCATATACCCAGAACATTATTTAAATGAAAATAATGCTGTTGAGTTGATATAAAAATTCGAATTTAGCGAGGTGAAAGAAAAAGCAGCAACAGCAGCAACACTACCAATACCACTACTAGTACCAGCACAAACGCAACAACAACAACAACGATAACGACAACATGCAAACATTGAAACCAACCCAACGTTAATACCGTCTATGTAAACAAGAAGCGTTTTGAATCAATGAAAATGTGCTGAATGCCTGTTTGCGTGTTGTTGTTGTTTTTTTTTCGGCTGACGTTTTTTTTCCACTTTTCGTTGCTTTCGTTCATTTTTATTTGTTCGCTCGCGTTTCATTTATTATATATGTACATATAGATTCAAACGCTGGGGTTGTGTTAGTGCCTGCGCTCAGCACATCCATCCATATCCATTCGCGAATACAATACACAATATCTCGAGAAATTGATTTGATTGTGGTTTTGTTCGGTGTAAATTTTTTGTTGTTTTATTCGATTTTCGTTTGTTGATCGTGCGCTCGTGAATGTGCTGCGTATTTGAACGTATTTTTCACTTACATTACACTTTTTTTCTCTCCATATTCTGTATATCCACTCTCACCTCGACTCATTCCCATATACATTTTGCATTGGGTAAGCGCTTTTCGCTTCCCATCTCCAACGATACATATACGTAGTGTATGTACATAACGATGGTGATGTGTAGTTTTCGGTTTTGATGGAGAGCTGAATACACGAAAAAAAAAAATAAAAGAGAAAAACAAGCATTGAAGCAAACGAAATGTTTTATGAGATACATATACGTCAATTTAACGACGAGTATTTATGTGTGCAAGCATTGTTGACGAAACGTGGCGAAAACGTCGAGTGTACATCGGTGAATTGAAAAAGCAAGCAGCAGCAGCAGCAGCAGCCACACACTGACGACCACATAGCATACACATCTTTGGACAGACAGAGAGAGAAGGAGCAAACGAGCAAGCTGTGGCTGAGCTGCGAATTTAATATCGTTCAGCTACATATTGGTAGATAAGTCATCGCGTGGTGGCATTTCAACGTAGTCATCGTTTGTGTCTTTATTTCGTGTCATCAATTTGGATGGAGCGCAAAAACAGCCAATTAACCATTGAAAACGAAGTTTTTGTTTTTGCTGTTTGGTTTGGTTTTGTTTTTCGGTTTTTCACGGTGATGAACGTCATTTAAAGAAAGAGCACAATCAAATAAAGCGGAGCAAAATTATAATCAATTGAGATCATCTCATTTTTGAAGCAGCCGGGAAGAAGCAGGCAATTCATCCGGCGCACCAATCACCGTTCTGTTGCTAACGACTGTTGACGTGATATAAACATTTTCAGGCAGTGGTACGAGAAGTCAATTCGAATGGGTGACAATTACAATTGAGCCAGCAAGTTTTGTCATTTCCTATCCTTCTTACGCCAATCCAGCTCATTCACTCTGTCCCATCGGGAAGTCTGAAGCGGGTGCGCGCGCTCGTACTCACAAAACACACCGAACAACATCGTTAAGTACTCACACTTGGGTTTTCGAATGGTGAATGAGGTACGGTAAATAGTCGCGCATATATCGACTGGGTGTTGAGTTGAGAGAGAGAGAGAGAGAGAGTGAGTGTTGTGTGTCTATTATCTGGTCTCATTTGGCTGTCGATTTCGGGATCAGTTTGCAATTGTTTGCCTTCAGGCTCACACTCATCGTCGTTCGTTACGCCTCTTCTATCTAATTTCACTCTGTTGTCGGCGCGCGCGATATAGTTCCGAGTGTGAGTGAATGTGTGCGCCGCTGCTTTGGAACACAACACACTGTTTGTTTGTTTTCCCGCACTGGTACCAAACTCAAACACACACATTATATTTTTGGATATCCTACAGTGCACTCGCACGTGCAAACATACCGATTCTATTCAGCTGACGCTGCGACAAATTAACAAAACCAAATCGTTTTTATTTTCGCAGAACAACACGTATGAGTGCTAAAAAGCCAAGTGAGAACTGTTGATACATTTTTGTCAATTGCTTTTAAAACCACACACACTTTTAACACAAAAACATTGAAACATCGCTGGCAAACGCATTCTTGTGAACGCGCTACCGCTCGACGAAATCACCTAACATAAATCACAGCATTTGTGCAATCAAATATAAACGTGCATACTTCCTAATCGATAACAAACTAAAGAGAGAGAGAGAGAGAGAGAGAGAGAGAGAGAAAAAAATCAGTGACAACAACTGAGTGGGTGTGCGGAAGTAAATTATTTTTTTCTTGTTGTCTAAATTGACGTGTTGCTATAACATTCGTGTGTCAGTTGTTAAGTGATTATTATCGAATTAAATACGATGATTTGTGGCAAAATGGTGTGCATGTGATTCGGTGAGAATGCATCAACAACAACGAATCTAATCTACAGCAAATAATCAAGAACAGAGAATCCAAAGCCCCGTAGCAAAGTATAATAATCAAGAACAACTAACGGATAATTATAAAGTGCAAGGCAATTTTTTTTTGATCAAAATCTTCGATCTTGTTCGTTGAACGGAAAATGGCAATAAAGTGACACGTCAAAACTTTCACAAAAAACTGAGTTTTGTTCTGTTTTTTTGTTTTGTTTTGATGTGCAGAAATATTCATCATCTGAAAAAAGAAGTGTTTGTGATTTTGTTCGTGCATTTGAAGATTTCCGTCAATAGAATTTCAAGCAAAAAAAAAGTGTGTTAGAGTGCACCTGAAACGGTAAAGAACAATCTAAAAGGTATCATGCTGCTTGGAGCATCAAATCATTGCAGTGCGACTGCAGCAGCTGCAGCAGCTGTGGCCGCTGCATCAAAAAATGGCACGGACTTTTCAATTGCGGCCATTATGTCCAGAGGCTCAATGAGCCGAGAACCATCCGAACGTAGCCTCAGTAAGTTAACTCATTCGAAGTCAACTGATATTATGTATATCTCCAAATGTGGCCGTTACTTTTGATGGAATTACTTTTTTGCTCTCGAAAATATTCGCAGTACAGCAACGCAATCTAATCTCGCGCCTTAATCGCACGAACAGGAAAAAAAATCACACAGCGAATAATAAAAATTAATTCGACGCATTCCGCAATTAGATTCGATTTACAGTTACACGTGTAAAGAGTTCTGGAAGTGTGCGCATTTTACTCTTAATTATCGCATTCATCTTGTGCCATTGCGCATTGGGGATCATAAACACGAGGCATTTTACATGACCTTTTTTCTCTCTCTTGCTCGCCCGACCTCACTCGCTAATTCCCATTCCATCTCTTGAGAAATACCGTGTTGATTTGCAGATTGCACGAAATGCATTTCGATCGAAAGCGCGCACAATAAATCATATAAAATTTAGAATAGAAACAGCAATTCGCATACACACACTCGCTCAAGTAATAAAGGTTAAAATCCACAAAATGCATTAACAAAAGTACTAATTGCAAAAATGCACTGAAATATAATTGAAACAATTTTAATTGAGGTCTTTTTCTCGACAAAAGAAAGAAAGAAAAACAAAACAATCACAATTGCAAAAAGGTACAAACACATACGAACAAAATCACTGTTATGTGTGCTTCTGTGTACATGAGGAATTAAATTAAACGTTTCTTCAAGTCATTTGTTGGCTGTTATATATTATTGTTCTGTTTATTTCATTTGTTTATGAGTTATTTGACTGTTGCATTTCACAAATGAATAGTCCCCGCAGCCTATTTGCCTTTTTTTTTCTCGAGATTTCTGCTAAAATGGAATGTGCTATTGTCGCACAACACCATAAATTTTTTTATGTATTTTTTCACGCGAAATCCAGACACAAGTGAAATAAAAAAAAAAAAAACGAGTTGAAAACCAATCTGTTAGAAAAATTTACAAAAACGTAATTAATTTAAATATGGAATTCGGATCGTAATCGTTTCAATAGAATTGCGGGTGTTGCCAAGTTGACGATGTGACCCAGTTTCAATTGAAATTTATACTACCATTTACTTCGAGGTTATGCACACATTGATTGCATTTTACAAATCTCGACAGCGACAAACCGTTATGTCACACATCGATTCCTTGTCGAATTAGAATTTTGCTCAATTTATGGACGAGCCATCGGAAGAAATGTCCAATTCAACATTCCAACATAGCTCAAGAAGAACATGATCAATGAAATTTATATTCGTTGGTATCATTTCCAACGTTGATGCCATTCATCAAACATTTCAAATCGTTTGATATTCCCGCTGCGATGCACTGTTGCCATCAATTCAGAATTTATTCGCTTTTTTTCGCTTCAAATCATTTACAGCAATTTATTAGGATTAGCACAAATGGCATTAAATATTGCATTAATCTTGATCAAACTCGTTAAAAACTTGATCACCCGATATCATGTATTTTTTTTACACTCACGTCATGCCACAAGTTCTGTTTCGATGCAAAGAACCACGATAATAACGTTTCACTGCAGCAACTGCACAGAGCACACTATAATAAAATGTTCGCAGCCATTAAAACACATTCATAATAAAAACTGAATCGAAAACATTAGCTTAGAAATGAATCATTTTAAAAATGATTGAATATTAAAAGAAAAGAATTCTTTTTATCACAAATCACAGGTCCATTATCAATGGATAGATATGCAGAAATCGATGATGAAGTCGATGTTGAACAGTGCAGTGACTCAGAATCAAGACGAAACACACGGAAAACAGGTCAAAAATTGTTAGCATCACCGTCATGCGCATCGGATGATGAACGATTAACTCCTGAACAGATTTCGGTAAGTAAAAAAAAAGATGAAAAAAAATGTTCATCAATGCAAAACTTGAAATGATTTTTTAAAAAAAATTCTTCTCAATTTTACTCCCAATCTGCCAGACCAAAACTCGCCTGACTGATTCATGTAACTGTGATGATTTAGCCCCGATACAATGTCACTTGGAAACGAAAGAATTGTGGGATAAATTTCACGAACTAGGAACGGAAATGATAATTACAAAAACTGGCCGGTAAGTGACTCAACAATATGCGAACAATTCATAAAAAAGAATAACCCGAAAATTGGATGTAAAAACCGCATTGAACGTAAACGAAATTTTAAACCGCATCGCAAATAAATTGCGAAAGCTCCTTAAATGGCCGAAAATGCAATTGTATTTAAATATGTGCATAATAAATGGAACTCAATCAATTTTCCCTGGTTGCATCAACCGTTGAAAATCTCTCTCACAGTGGCGTAGCGCATCGTTTAAAATGTGTATTCGCTTGAATGGTGCTGCAATTCATCTTCTTCAATCTTTGCATTTTCGGCTTTGAGAATGGATGGTTAAACTGGTTCTCGTTACTCAGAGTACAGTTGGGTTCTGCTGAAGAGTTCGTTCACAGTCGACCGACCGAAAATGTGTGTATGTGCTGACATTTTTATCGATTTTACGCAAATGGGTGCTATATCGAATGCATGCATGGAATATTATCGACCGAAGACGAGTAGCCAGAGTGTAACAGTAAATAAATGGCTTGGCAACGAGCACAAATCACTTCTTCGTTTTCGGGAATCGCGCGCGCATTTTTCCCGTGGAATATGCTATTTTCGGAATTAACTTCAACTCCAACGGTCATGCTCAATTTGTACAATTCTGCAACGCGATATATTTTGATTTCGGCGAATTTTCTTCATTCAAGTTCTGAATGGAAGCTGAGTTTCGTCTTTTTTAAATCGAAACTCGATGCTTCGAAACAATTACAATTTAATTTCGTTGAAGAGAATTTCTCAATGCGACAATTATCATCGAATTCATATAGAGAAGCGTTTACACCGATGCGATGCGATAGTTCTCACGGCGTTGAATGTGTGTCGATCATCGAAAACCAGATTCTCATTACATGGCTATAGAAATTGTGATTAGCTGAAAATGCTCTTGAGTTCATGGCATTAGCTAAGAATGAACTCTACTCAACCGAATTACACGCTTCGATTTGAGATATTCTAGCAGAGCGATGCGAGAAAAACTTTTTGACCGAAAAACGAAAGACAAACACTCTTAAAGAAAAACGGCAAACCAGTGAATATAACCACATCATATACACTCTGTCGTCGATTAGAGAGGCATTCAAAGAATTGATAGTATTTTTTTTCCAAAGCTCTCTCTCTCTCTCTCGTTGTTTGGAGAATGGACCTCTTTTATGACAACATCCGCATCGCTTCATTTGTGTCAGTCATTGTTTGGTTGCTTTCTTTGTGCGTTGCTCTTTTTGTGTATTTGGCAAAACTGGCGTTCGTTTCACTGAAATCGATACCACAACAACCGAAGAATATTTCGCATTTTGTTCATTTTTCGTGCGCTTCACATTCATGCAATTTTCCACTTTACATTTTATTCCATACGGGATTTCAATTGTGTCGTACTATGCGTGTGTATGTGTCATTTTTGGTTAGCCTTATTCATTGAATTGTTTGGTGATGTCAACCGCTAAACCATCATATCTTCCTCTTCCTTTCGGGTGCTTATGTGTCAAAACATACCATAAGTCAGATCCTTATTATTAATTTTGTTGTTATGAGAGGTGGTTCCACATTTCAAAACTGACTCGCTCGCTCTCACTCACTCTCTTTCTGCCTTTTTTGTCACTTCCATTCAATAGAAAATTATTCGTTTATTTATTTGAATTGAAATCGAAACACGTCGGTCACAATGGCATTTGAGGTCTGCGCCATACAATGAACGAAAGAGAGGCTGATGTTCGTATTGGCACGATATTAAAACGACATAACATTCACAATGCACACACAGATGATCTCTTGCTGCTGCTGATTTTCGATGCAATGTTACACTCTCGGGTGTTTTTTCTCTCTCGTCTTTTTGTTCTCCGATTTGATTTTTTTATGATTATTCCATTTATCTGCCTTTTTTCCACTCGATGACAATAAAAAAAAAAACGAATACAGGGTCTTTGCCCAGCATAATAAAACAATGTGATTTTGTGTGAGCTAAACTATATGTGATCCGGCATCTAACATTCAGTTTAACACAATTTACTATTTATCTCTTGGTTGTTGTGTGTGTGTGTATTTTTTTCGCACTGAAGAATGAAGAGGGATTTTCGAATGTTATTGGTGTTAATTTTCGATCTTGATTTACTTGCCATGGAAGCCTCACGTAAATGATGCAGAAAAAAGAATTAATGCGTTTGTGTGTGTGTGTGGCATGTTAATGAATTCTCGACTGCAGTCGTTTCCCGTTGGAATAAAAGATTTATTTCATTCGTTTAGCTGTGAATTTGTGACTTCTACACCGTAAATTCCGAAAGGAATTGATCTCTATTTTTTTTCCACCTTATTTGCGTGTTTGTGTGTGGCTTTTTGAATTGAAAATGTGAAAGATCAACTAATGAAGGATTCCACAGCGTTTTTCTTTTTCCGCGTGCATTTTTTTCCCTCATCATCTTCTCAGCGTAGTACGAAAATAACACACGATTCGTTGCGCGGCGGCAGCTAAGATTTATGATTTGCATTTCAATGCATTTTTGAGATTACGTGGCGCGATGTGGTTTGTGGATAATTTTCAAGAGATTCGATGCACGTTTGTTTTTCAAACAGAAATTCAAAAGAGTCGAATGAAGTCATTTCGGTGAAGCGCCAGCAGCAGCAGCAGCATCAGCAGCCGTTTGGTTTGCTTACGTTGTGGTCGATGCATTCGAAATGGCGCTCGCACATAAAAATCCACCGTGATTATTCAAGTGAGTGCATTTGCATTGAATACAGCATAAAATTCGCAAATTGAATGAATCGATTTCAAATGGCAATGGATATCCATTGGATGCGAACTACACTTTGAATGCAACGATAAATAGTGATGGCAGTCAGACAAGCTGAAATAATTAATGGAAAATGAACAAAACTAGATGACAGGCACCGCAACAGAGGGAGACACACACACATACGCAGACGGGTTTATATGGTGACAGTCTATTCATACATCGACGCGAGCGTATGTAAATTTTCATAATACGCGATCAGCAGCTGTTTTACGACCTAATAAATTTAATGCCATGTATGCCATAGGCCAAGCAACACTCCGTGTGCTTAATATACGAGTCCACATCATTTTAGTTAGGATTGTTTTTTCTCGGTGACTTTTGGATTTCGTCGTGATCGAGTCAAGTCGAGAAAATCCTCTCGAATCCATTCCATGTTGACTGGTTATCACACAATGAAAAAAAGAGAAGAGAAAAAAAACCAGAGACCAAACTTCCATTCATGTCGGGTGTAATAAATGTCGTTGCCACTCTCAGTTCATCACGTTCCGCATTCGAAAATAAAATCATTAAATATTATTTATGTTGTTCGTATTTATTTTATCGAAAATATTTGTTGTTCTGCGTTGACCGCACTTCGTCATGCAGTGCGGCTTTAAAAAAAAACCAACAACTTGAAATTGATTCAGAAATACGAGGCAAGGGAATTTGGCTGCTCGTTTTTTCCTCTCGTCCAAACCAAACAACACACCATTTAAATGTGAAAACTCAAAAAATTGAATATAAATTACTTTTTTAACAACTCCACACCTTAAGCCCGTTTAGCTAATTCAACGGTATTACAACAATGTTTGCTTATGACACATTCCCAACCGAATATTCAAAGTGGTGGCCTGGTCCGTGGAATTTTGTGGAGATTTTTTGATACAATTTGATGGAATATGCGCCCGAAATGCTAAGGCATGTTTGAGTCACCTGGTGAAATTAGTTGAGTATTTTGGTAATCACTCCTAATTGGTTTACCTATCGAGAACAATCGTTTTATCATTTAATCCGACGCCTACGTACAAGCAGTGCGCCATTGAAGCACACTTTAAATGGTTGATAGATGTGAAACAATACCTTGGTGCTATAAACAGCAGGAAACACAGTGTTTCAAACACTTTTGGATGAATGAAGAATTCTCGAATGCCAAGAATTTGGTGTGATGTTTCGAAATGCCTTCTTCAGTTGGATGCTTGAGCTAATGTTCCTCTTCAAGCTGCGCTAATGCGAATATCTTTCGAAATTATGCAAATGGCCGAAATTATCAAATTTCCAGTTCGAATTAAGCATATCAAATTATGAATGAATTCGATTTTTTGAATATAAACCAATCGACGTTTTAATTTATTACATAAATGCGAATCGGAAATGGAAATTGCTTTTTATAGCACGAACGGTGCTTTTGAGAATATCCGACGGTAAAAAAAAACAAACTGATTGATAAAGTCATAAAATGGGAACAATAGCAGATTCAACACGCCAATATATACATGAATTCGACAATTTGAAAGACGAAATCCGACAGAGAAAAAGGTTTACAACTTGCTTCGAACGACACAAACACCAAAATACCAATTTATTAAGTTAGACAAAGCGTTTTTTGATTGTGTAACCCCATCCATTCTTCGAATGCACACTGTGCATTGCACAGTTTGATAATAATAATCCAATTTTTGGCAGAAAATCTACACACAAAATTGCCGTCAATTTATGTCGATTTAGTCTACGATTCGTGATGAATTTTCAAGCAATTTATTTCCTCTTTTCGGAAATCATAAAAACATAAAACGATATCATTTGCAATTCGGATTGGCGCGTTCGTTCTCTCTCTCTCTCTCTCTCTCTCTCGCTCTCTCTCTCTCTCGCTCTCTTTCTCTCTGTGTGTGCCTTATTATATTGAGGTGGAGGTTGTTTGGATGCATTTATTACACGGGAAAATTGAATCAAAAAGCGCAAACTTGATTGGACACGAAAACAATAAATCAAATGCTAAGTAGAAAAGCACAATTTTTACGCCAAAAACAAACTGCATCGGAGCAAGAGCGAAGAAAAAATGAACGAAAAACATGCAAGACACATATAAAGTCGGAGGTTCTATGAGACGAACCAAATAAATAAACGGTATACCAATTGTGAATCGAAAACAGGAAACACACAAAACACACCAACAAAGAAGCAGTCTTGTGGTTAAGCAACCACAAAAAGAGAACATCGATGTACAAACAAGTCTATTTTCAGTGTCTGAAGTCATCGTTACTGCTTGCTTGTTGTTTCTTTGTCTTTCTTTCTATTTCCCAGATGCATATTATTGCTGCTTGCGTTTATTTTCATTTCCTTATTTATTCCATTGCCAATTTTGTCTAACGGTTTTGATTGTTTGATTGCATGTCGTCTAAACGTTTCCAATTTAAATTGATTTCAAACTGGCAACTATGTTTCAATTCAGCGATCGAATGATTGAGATTTCGAGCCGACTTCGAAAAAAAAACGACGATTTTTGTCGAGTTTTCGATGGAGAAATTGACAGAAATTAAGACTTTTTTGGGTTAGAGAAAATTGAGAAACAAACAAGTGAAAAAGGAAAAAAAAGTTGAAAAACAGAAAAAAAGAGAGACAAAAATAAGAAGAAAAGTTACGAGAAATGTAATCGGCAAATATTGAAATATCAATTTTCGTTACGAAAACAAATATTTTTCGATTCGAGGCTTTATATCATTTCGCTTGAACCAGAATTGAAGCAATGATTTGGTTTGAATTACTTTGCTCGAAATTTGATGCATGTCAGTAATTGTTCTGGTGCCGACAAAAAAGCCTCGAAAATTCAAAAGGATACAATATTTTTGGGTGAAAAACCTCATTTATCAATTGTACAACTGCACTTCATTCATGATTTCGACATAACATTTCCGACTGTACACGAATGCACGGTAGCATTTGAATGAATTCGAGATAAGTAATAGAAGACATTAATTCCTTCGGTTGAAATACCAAACAATTCTTTCTTCTCTCTTGATTTCTTTACGATTCATGAAATCTATTTCAAATGATTCTTCTTCTCTCCAAATGAAGAATGTCTCTATCGAAAAAGGGTAATTCAACTCGAGATAATTTCCATAGATTTTCATTCATTATTCCGGAAACAATTGAATGGATTTGAAAAAAATGCCGTCAGTTTGACGAAAGCACATGCAGTTGAGCGATTACGGCAAATTGTATGTTGATATGAAAAATGCGGTGCGCACGGTTACCGCCGAAAAAAAACAAACCAGAAATGAACTTGGAAAGCATTACCGATTCCCGAATTGTATTCTTCTTGCGTTGGTTTCGAATGGGGCTGTCGTAAAGATAAAAAGAAAATTTGTTTTTGTTCATTTTCAAGATAATGAAAAGGTCTTTAAATAACATTAGTTTCATTAAAATGATATATCATATGATATGTGTCGAGAGTGTGTATTACAGGGCACTTCACATATGTGTGTGCCTGAGCGCATTGATTGAATTTACCGACAGCACGAACGCGTTGAGAGTGCCAGAAAAGTAAGACAGCCAAAGACAAAACACAGCGCATTTTCTATATGGAAAAAAAGAGCATAATCGTAATAATAACGACAACAACAACGGCACAGACGCTTTATACAAAGAAGAATATGGCTTCGGGCGCGTACAAGTCATTCTGTTATTCTGTGTTTTTTTTTCTGTGTTGCCGTTGTTTTGTGGTGTGTGCAATTTGCCGAAAGGATTTTCAAACATTCGTCACATACTCAGTAATATATTCACTTCAGCAAGTCTAGTCAAGAGCCGACGCGATATCATACATAAGAACCGAGAGAGTGTTTGGTGAAATACTGCTTGAGCAACGTCCCAGATGCGGCAAGAGCCGGGCGAGCGAAGAAGAGACAGCAAGAGAAGACGATTCGAAAATTAGAAACATGCCAGCCACCAATGCCAGCCGCGCACATCGCTTTTCGAATGATGTGTGCGCCGGTGCAATAGCTTGAAGTGCGTTCGTAATAAATGAAAATAACACCTATCTTAAATTGAATGAATGGCCGGATAAATTGTGTGATAATTTAATAAAGATGAACGTCGAGGCAAACGCAAAAATAAAAACAGCCCGGCTGCTGTAGCTGCTTGATTCTTCGTCATCGTCATCGTCTTTGTTGTTTTGTGTTTTTCATCGAATCTCCGAAACTGAATGAGAAGTGTTGGAAACGAATGGCAGAATAATGCCTCGACACGCAATCGAGCTGAGAAAGAGCGATAGAGAGACAGAGACGGTATGCATATATCAAAACGGGCTGAAACTGATCGACTTCAAAGACTTACGACGGCGTAAACACACAGAGTGCGAGCGCTGAGTTTTGAACATGACTACGAATCGTCACTGATTGATGAAATGAAAAGAAAGGAAAATTATTATGCATTCAAAATCTAGAATTAAAAATGAAGGCACAAGAAAAACGGTGCATTAAAAAGCAAAACTCTCGATAGAATTATGTGTTTGTGTATTGGTTTGTGCGGCGAAAAGCAAAGGAGCGAGAAAAAAAAACTCGCACATTTTTACCAATCCATAATATTACGCTGAGGTGAGATAATTGGCAATAATTAGACGTTTACCGTAATTAAAATGCAAATTAATCTTGATGCGCTTAAGATGCTGAATATTGAAAATATGCGCAACAACAAAGTATTTGCATTTTTGTAATTAGACGGCTGATGTTTCTAGCGGAGGAAGCGCAACAAACACACAGCGAATATGCTATTAATTAAGAGAGATAGAGCAAAAAAAAAAGTTGTGAAAACGATAGGAAAACTCATCGATCGATGTAATTGAAGCATGCGTTCGTGTCGATTACGCGATACAAAGCAAACCCAATATGGTTGGCACAGTTTTTTTTCTAACGATTTTCGTACAGCGTTGCTCATCACATCGATGCTAATTGTGATGACATGCTAATGATTGATCGTACAAATAGTGGCCGACAGTGAGAGAGAGAGAGAGAGAAAAAACAACACGAGCAATTTCATCAAATTAATAGGCGAGAAAGCATTGAGAGTGGTGGTCGGTGATTATTATGTGGACTGGGCTGGTTATAACTGCTGTAGAAAATAAAAACAATCACAATGAAAAATACTTTAACCAAAAAGCGTTCAATAGACGAGAGATAATAAGAATGAGATGCAAAGAGATCCAGAAAGCATGGACTCGGGCCAAATTGAGTCTTAAACAATGTTGTTGCATTAATATGTTGAAATTGCTGGATTAATAGCTGCTAATTATAGTTCAAATGAGTAGTAAGTCCATTTGACGAAGAAACAACGTTGAAGTCATCATTTTTCATCACGGTCTGAATTCAATAGCCATTGACACTATGGTGCTCTTTATTTTGACTTGACTTGAGTGAAAAATGTGTGCGAGAAAACGTGTGCGATTTATCAATTGCGGAACAGATACTGAAAACATAGAAATGGCCATAATTTTGCAGAAGAATAGCAATTCTATCGCACCTTAAAAAAAACCAACTCAAACAAAAGTTTGAACAAGTACAAAAATGTTTGTAGCAAAAAATGACGAAGAAGACACATACAGATCAGCGGGTGGTAAAACGACGATGACCCAGTACTAAAATCCATCGAAAAAAACAACAACAACCATACCAACATTTTATCTTGAATTACGTTCATTAAATCTGATTGGCAAAGAAAGGAAACGATCAAAATGAAAAATATTTCTTAAAAGCATGAGACACACACGAGTCAAAAGAGACAGAGCGACCGAATTCCAGGCGATTTCCAACAACGTTGGCGTAATACAAATCGAAAAGATCTTTCTCTCTCTCTCTCTCTCAGCTAAACCATCTCAACAATTTAAATGAAACAAAAATCGATCTCTCTCGAACTTGCCAAAACCCCCAGCAACAGCAAAACAGCGCACAACGGATTGACTGTAACAAATTGCTGATGAAAGCAAGTCATGGCTTAACACAATGCCCACCAAAGGTTAGCAGGCAAGCAAACCGAAGGAAAAAAAAAACACGGCAACCCACAACAGCAAAGAATGTGCGCTGTCATACATGCTCTCAGTGCATGATGTTTCTCTCTCCGTTTTTTTTTTATGGTTTCTTTAGAAAAATCGTTTGTGTATAAACATTTGGATAATTTTTTGGACTTTTACGCAAACACTGCCATTGTTCGAAGCGAATGCATGTCAAGAAATGGCTTAAAGTCATTTTTGATCCGCTTTGTCAAAACCTTTTTTTTTCTTCTCTCTGTTGTTCTTTTCCAACAATGATCCTGAACAAATGTAACAATTTTTAAGTGACGTAATTGAAAATCGCTTGCCAAAAGTTCACCCGAATGCATTCCAAGCATTTGGTTAATGTAAAATTGCCGTTGGACGAGAGGAGTAAAATTGTGTGTTGTTGGTCATTGGGTAAAACATTGGTTTATTTCCGGCTGTCGATAATTTCATGTTTTGTCGATGCGTTGCATTTGCTGAATGCATTTTGTTTTGACTCTATCGATTTCCGGATGGCAGAATGGGCTAGTTTTTTTCTTTCCTTTCTTACTTGGTGCTATTTCCAATGCCGCGAGGCTAAACAACGCCCAAAAAAAAAATAAATACACCGATCAAATATTAAATATTAATCGATGTAATGAAAACAACAGCAGTAGCACCATCGTCCAACCAAATCAACGTCGTCAAACAAATGCTTTTTTTATTACATAAATGAAAATGACCGACGATGACGACGACAAGCGGAAAACAAAGAGCTAAATTATGGCCGTAAATGAACGATACTACTATGGTAAATGTAGAAAGCAATATCGTCATCAAGGCACAACCAAACAACGGAACATATAGTCTGGTGAAAGACAGTATTCATCGAATCGATCAACTGTTACAGCAAAATATAACCGAAAATCGATTAAATTGCTTTATGCGACATACTTGCGTTGTTGCGCTGTGCGTGCATGGGTGTTTGTATGTGTGTATGTGCTGTACGGTAAAGACAAATTACTTGAAGCTTTTTAATTAACTCGGATCGATTTAGATGAAGGCAAACATATAAATGTAGCCAAGTGAAAAGCAGTAATCTTCGTTGCTGCTCGTGATGACAATCAATCAACTAATTTCTAAAAACAAAATTGAAGCAGTTCCGTCATTTGATGTAACACAAAAACCGACTCAACTAGATTTGGCGTTTTTCTTTTTTTTTTTTTAAATATTTCCGTTACTCGATAGATTGCCTGCGACAGGAAAAGTGTCTGTTGCTTTGCCAACGCTAAAAGCAGTAAAGAAAAATTGAACGATCAAGCATTTTATTGTTATTGCCTCCGCCACAAGCCGTTAATCGTAATGTAATTCATAATAATTTGCACCGTTTCATGCGCCATGAGAGAATCTGTGTGTGTGTTTGTGTGCAGCGCTGCATACACGAACCCGAAGCGACTCGGCCATTAAGAAATTATGTAAAATATCCCCATATGTGTTTATTCGTGTATGTCAACACAAAAGTGAAAATTATCTTACATTTGCTGCTAATGAGCGATTTGCATGCCTTTGCCAATATTTCCGATGCCGATCGTTTGCGCGCCCGCACGAACCTCTGCAGCAATATTGACGCAGCGACGGCGGCAATTCGAAAAAAAAAACTCTAAAATTATTGCTGTTACTGCAGTAAATTTGATGTTGATGATTACAGTATTGCTTTCTGCAGCTATTTGCTAGTAATCAAAACGGAAAGGGGAAAGAAGTGGGTAAAAACGGTGTTTTTTTTTTTTAATTTTATTTGAACAAAAGAAAAATGTTTTTTTGCGGATGGAAAAAAACGTATTTTCTTGATTTGATAATAATGTTATCAACCAATCAAAAAGACATAAAAATTGGCGATGCGTGCGAAATGAGTTTAATTAAAGATTGTCGATTTTCGTTATCCGGTTTTACCCCCTTTTCTTTTCGTTCGACTGCGGTTTTTATGGCACAGGTGCAATAAGAGAAACCTTCCGATTGCCCAGTGTCGATGAGATCGGAATTCATGCAAATCACACGCAAACCTATTCTTGTTTTTATTGTATCCGATGGGGACCCTATTTCACATCACAATGTCAATAAGAAATAGAATGCGTTAATGAGACAAGTTGATTTGCGGCGAGAGAGAAAAACAGGAAAGAAACCGAGAGAAACAACTTCGAGCGGCGACGGCAGTGGCAGCAGCGGCCGATGCATCTAATTGGATTTAAATGTGTGAACTTCATGTTCTTGCATCCGAGTGAATTTTCTCGCCTTTTCTTTCTCGCTCTCAATTCCAACACGCATACACAATTCGCACTTGTATGATCTGCATTTGCAAACGCTGCAGAAAAATAATAATAGTTTAATTGGTTATGTCTTGTGCCATCGCATGCGAATCGATTTTTTTTTGTTGAAAGAATAACAATACTCTTCACCGTACAACGAACGCAATGAACTTGCAAGCGATCATCAATTTTTGTGTATTTTTTTTTTACAGGCGAATGTTTCCGACAGTGCGAGTTTCGTTTTCGGGACCATTGCGATTTAGCCAACCAGCTGATCGGTACGCCGTTCTAGTTGATGTTATTCCGACTGATGTTCGTCGCTATAGATATGCGTATCATCGATCGGCGTGGCTTGTGGCTGGCAAAGCCGATCCACCACCACCACCACGATTGTATGCCCATCCAGACAGTCCAATCAGCGTCGATGTACTGCGGAAACAAGTGGTCTCTTTTGAAAAAGTCAAACTTACCAACAACGAAATGGATAAAAGTGGACAGGTAAGAGACACTTTCTATAGTTTTTATTCAGGCAGGAGATTTATAGGAATTTATTTCCACTAATTTACTTGAAATACGGAAGAAAATGACAAAAAAAAAAATGAAAAAATACCAAAGAAAAAAGAAAAAAACAAAAGAAAAAAACTTTTGAGTCAATTTTCATTAAACGCAGCGTAAATTGCCTGCAAGCCCACTCAAGCCTAGTCTCTGCTCATAGCTTTATTAGAACGCCAATAAATTCATTGATTATGATATCAGCGGATCAAACAATAGTCAATAAATTTTATTCAATTGCCAATCATTCTAAATTGTAGCTGAATTTGCCATCCGAAAAGTAACAAAAAAAAAAAAGAACTCGGAATCATCCAAAGGTGGATTAAATATCGTTTCACATTGAATTATGATGGTTTATCGTTGCACAAAGCAACCACTCAAATCGAAACATGAATGCCCACTAAATAACATGAGCTCAAATATAATCTATTGGTTTGCTCAATATTTTGTCTAAACACATCTAATTTATGTAAATGTTATTGAAAATTTAAAATAATGTGTGTATTATAAAGCGATAGAGGAGGAAAGAGTGAGTCAGTTTTATTGGGGTGCATAAAACCATCTTTAAAAGACTGTAACATTAAAATTGCACAAACAAACAGATACAAGCTAATGTTCGTATTAAGAAGGTTTGCCGTTTATCCGTATGATTTATTGTGTTGTGCTCATGCATGAGGACCCTCTTTTTGGTTGTAATCATCATCAAACACAACAGTGTTTCGGCAATAATTCATCGTTTTTTCTTCCTGCAAACTGTGTGTGTCTCTTGAAATAAAAAGACCCAGTGTTTTTTTTCTCCTCATTTTGAATTTATGATAAATTTTTGTAATTCAATTCGATTTTGTTTCTCTCGAGCACTCCGCACCAATTTTATTGATTAACGCGCGTTGAACACGTCTTATTATTATTAATAATCATCATCGCCAATTGATTACAAACTTTACAAATTGATACAAAGCACACTATCTACATACTCATATTTTTTCGTGGGTTTTATGTATGTAAAACGAGGCTAAAAAGTCAGTTGCGTTTGGAGGGTCGCATGTCGGCGCAAATAAGTTATGCATATGTCGATTCATTTTCATACTCATTTCTCTGGAGTGCAATCTTTTTGGTGTGTTTTTTTATTTGTTTCTTCATGAAAATGAGCCGAAAGCCGTAAAATAAAATATAAACACACTGAGAGAGCACATGGTGCTCGTTTGTTTATACGTATTCCATAAACGACCATTTGAGTGTTTCGCTCCAAAATTCACTTTGATGTTTAATTAATTGGGCAGTTTTGCTTTGGCCGTGTTTGTTTTCATTGCGTTTATTAACCACCGGAATTGGCGAAAATTCTATTTTTTTCTACTGTGCTCCGTCCATTTCTTTTGTTGAAATCGTTTGTGTATTTAAAAAATGTCGTTAACGCTTTATGATGAGGCTAAATCGCACAATTATCTACAATTATAAATAGTACTAATACCAATTTGGTCTAACTGTCGGTGCCATTTTTTTTGTTTATATGGCGCGTTAAACGGTTGCGCCTTTTGGTATGGAGTAATTTTCCAAATGAAAAACATGGAACGAAAGGCGTAGCGATAAAAAGGCTCAAAATTCAAAATTGCTTGAAAAAGGATTCCGTTTTTCGGTGGGTAATTAAAATAATGATCCTTTGCATGAAGTAGAAAATACGAAAAAAAAACATATTAATTACTGGTTGGATGGACGGAATTGTATGCTTTCAAATATGACATTTAAACCATTCGGTATTTCGCTGCTGCTGTTGCTGTTGCTTCAGCCAGCTCTTGGGGGAGGATCATTGAAAAACACACGCTTGCGAAGCTCCTTGAACAATTTAACATTTAATTATTCATTTGACGCCCAGCAATTTTAATAAGAAAATGGTTTCATTTCGAATGACGATGATCAATGCGATCGAAAAATCAATTGTAACAATGGTGCACATGTTGAAATTCAAAACACACAATGGTCTATCATGTTAAAACTAGCAATTAAATATCCAACATGTAATCGCATGTAGGAAATTTCACAAACAGATTCGTCAACGCATGAGAAACCTATAAATGGATTCTATTTTTTTTTCCGGCTGCATTTGCCGCATACAATTAACACGATAAGCTCATTTACATACGGTGTCTATGTCTATCTATAAATAATAATAATTCATACATATGATAACAGCATTACACATTTTCGGTGCCTGTCACTGATACAAAATTTGTCAATAGTGTTTCTCATGCAAGCGATTACATATATTTCTCATTGTCACTATCGTCGTTTGTGATAATGCCTTGCTTTGTGCTCCGCTCTGATTCCGCGGCCCGATGTTGTACAATTATTGTTGGCTCGGCATGTCTGTCGCTGGCACATGCGCCATATTTTGAATTACGTATGGATTTTATATATATACCGGAAAGCGATTTCACACAAATTTATTGTTTACACACAACCAAAAGCCATATAAATAATGGGCTTGCGCTGACATTTCGTGTTTATCACCTTTGAACGTGTTTAATTTATGATTCCACCATGTATTGCACTTCCTTTGTCAATTGCTTCGGTGAATTGGAGCAATTTGTCCAAAAAGAGTCTCGTTTTGGGGATTTGAGTGTTTTTTTTAATGGGTTGAAGTTACATGAAAAAATATGATGGAAAAAGAGGAAAAAGTAACAGAAATGAAAAATGGTCAAGTTTTTTTTTTAGCTAAAAATGCTTTAAATTCTGTATAATTCCAGATTGTTTTGAACTCAATGCATCGGTATCAACCGCGGATACACTTGGTTCGACTGTCACCGGGTCGCAATATTCCGACAACGCCGAAAGAATTACAGGAATTAGATCATAAAACATTTATTTTTCCGGAAACTGTATTCACCGCCGTGACGGCGTATCAAAATCAACTGATAACTAAGCTGAAAATTGACTCCAATCCTTTTGCAAAAGGCTTTCGCGACAGTTCACGACTGACGGAGTACGATAGGTGAGTGAAAAGAAAAACTTAATGTATACTTGTGTTAAATTCCAAATTTTTCAACATTACGCAAATTGGTGTCAAGCGCGAATTAGGTGAAAATAAATTATTGCCCAAAAATGGAGTTGTCTTCATGAAAAAATGCCATTACATTGTTGCTTCGTTTGGCTCGAACATCGAAAGTTCTTGATTGTCATGATTGAATTCAGCACTTGATATAAAATTCATTTTGCCTCGACAATCTCACTTGACTTCACAACAATGGCAAAAGAAGTCTTCCGTCGAAAAAAAAAACGCTCAATTTTTATGCTTCAAAAAAGAAATTTCTCTTCATGTGCGAATATTTTCACTTTGTTTATTGCAAGCGCAACCTTAAAATAATAAATTGATGTGGTTGATGTTTCAACGTGTGTTTTACGTGAAACTCAAACTTGATGATAATGATGAATGTATAATTGCCATTAATGATAGCCCCGTTGTGTATGCGAAGCACATTAAATGTATGCGAGGTGTTAAAAAAAATTATCATCAATCTGTATAGTGAGTCAAGTTTTCTGGCGAATAACCGAGAGGCGAGAAAATATATCAATGCAGCAGAGAGAATAATTTTTTTTTCATTCAAGTCTGTCAGTAGAGTTGCCATAGTAAACACTTCTGAACACTGTCAATGAAGAAATCGCGTGTGTGTCCTGTGTAGATAATAATTTCCGATCATTTTCTCGTCGATCATTGGTTCTATGCACGTCTAGATTACTATTTTTCTCGGGTGGTAATTTTGTGTCGGTGAATAAAAATCAAGTGTCAATTTGACGGAGGTCGAATGTTTATCGAGTGAGAGAGAGAGAGAGAGAGAGAGAGAGAGAAAGAGAGAGCGAGTGAGAGGTACACAAAGTGAAATCGAGTTATGTAAAAAAGAAGTGCAACGAAGGGAAAAAAGAGTACTTAAACTTAATATTTCCATAGTTTTAGCATGAATTCGCTACTTATTTTCGTTTGATAACCTCTGCTGCCGTATTCTTAATGGAAAGCCACTCCGATCGCATGTGCATCGTTTTGTTCCATCGCACATCCATTCACATATTGCTCTCTCTGGTACACGTTTCTCGCATGTTTAATGCGAATATGATGGTGGTGCGAAAAAAAACACTGCCGATGAACTAAATGATGATATGTTTAATAATAACCTGATGAAGAAGGTATTAATTCGAAGTCGACCTGCACATAGCGCAAACGATCTAGAGAAGCGAAGTGAAAAAGCACAAAAAAAAACACCATACATATGCGGAATGAAACAAAAAGTGTTTGCCATTTTTAATGAAAAATATCGTTGCAAAAATGTGATGTACACACACAGCCTGGACACAATGGTTGAGTGGCTGTGTTGTGATGCAAGATGAGCGCGACGAGAGTATGTGCGTGAAAATGGGAAGAAATTTGAATGTATTGCGCCCATGGCTTATATCATCGGTTTCACAAATTACAAGGCGGCTTCTCTTTGATGCGCACCGTGGCTGAATGTAGTATTCAGAAGGATCGAAATCGAACACACCGAAAAGAGTTTATTCATTACATTTGCTCAATCGGGTCAGCGCGCAACATGCATATAGAAATGTTTGCACACATAAAACATGTAAGCATGAAGCAACAGCACCAACAACAGAATCGGACGTTGGTCAATTTTTTTTCTTTAGTTTCTTCTGCTGTTCGCCTCATCGACGAGCTGCTTCTTATTGCCCCGATCGCAAACGCAGTATATCTGGATGAACATTAATATTTTCAATAACTTCGTGTTTCTCTCTCTCTCTCTCTCTCCACCACGTCTATGGCTTTTCTTCTGTTGCTTTCAGCGCACCAAACCAGCCGATTTATGTGAAATACTATTTCGGTTCATGGCTTCGTCTTCATTCGTTCTTTAGCAAGTGATTCAATTTTGTTTATCGCTCTGCTTTGAATGCGTTTACGATGCTCTCCTTCTACAATCAATCTACAAAAGAATCCGAAAAAAAACAACCTATCTCCACTCCGTCTGCCGTGTTTGTGCTAATTTTTTTTTTCACCCAACCGTTCTGTTTTTGTGTGTGCCTCTTATTGCCGCTTTTCGCACTCGGCGAAAAATTGTTATACAGCGCACGTAAATCGCGTTCAGATGTTCAACAGCATAATGAAAGTCATTAGAGCTGTTTTGATGTTTATCCGTCGAGGACGGAGAGCCTGAATGTCTACCTGTTCAGCAATCGGCACACACAGCTTCGTTGCCACATATAACACATATGTAAATTGGGAAGAAAGGTGAAGCGCATCACCGTGTTCGAGATGTGCTGGTAATAATATAGGATATTACGGCATCAAAATGAATTGTTTTTCGTATTTCGTTTTCTTTTCCACCGCTTTCCTCACTCGCTTGTTCGAAAAGTATCGTCGTTTCGATGGGTTTTTCGCATGATAAGAGAGAAAGAGAGAGCAGCGAGTGCGTGAACAAAAGAGGGACAAGGCAGATTCAAGGCATTTTGTACTTGCGCTGTCTGGAAACGTTAAAAACCTAAACTGTTCATCAGCAAAGATCAAAGTGATGCACTCACAGAAACACACGGCCATAAAGACGAACCGAAGAAGAAGAATAATAAGGCGAAAAAAAAACAACGAAACGGACACAGAAAGAGCCCCGAATCACCAATTCCAAAACGAAGATGAAAAGGCGGCAAACTTGAAGATATCATCACTGCTCGTACAATGCTCGTACAATGTAAAATTAGGTGTTAATTGACCATCAGTATAATTAGTGAAATTTATAGGTTCAGATTCGGCATCACATGCATATATGCATGTATTACGTTTTTTATTATAATCACTATTATCCAAGTATTCCCTTCTTCCCACATTCGGCGCGAACAAAAAGAGAAAAAAAGGATTTCTTTTTTGGTGTGTATGTGACTGATGCTCGTCAGGATTGTTGCCTGATATTTTCGCTGTTGAATCGTCAGAAAAAGCAGTCTTTCCGTTCACATGCTATGGCTTTTTTTTTCATCACTTTTGATTTGCTATCGCTTTTGTTTTTTTATAATGATTCGCATTTTTAAATCATTATAAACGCGCGTCTCTAACGACACCAATTCCCAGCGATATCGATCGATTGAATCGATCGATCGTTTGATCAAACGAGTTTATTTATTTATTATGGTTGAGGCGTAACCAACAAAATCATCCGAAAAAAATTGCCCATAAAATGATTAAGTAAAAACGGTTATTTTCAATTAATTTCCAGAGACCCGATGGATTCACTGTTGCTGGAGCAACACTTGCGAGCACCGTTGCGATTCTTTCCCGATTCGATGCTAGCACAGTTTGCTGCTCAAGAATCGGAATCGGCTTCAGCTGCTCTGTTGGAAAAGGCACGTCAACACTTGCAGATGATGGGTCGTGCACCATATCCCGATCTACTATTGCCGCAAATGTATCAACGATCAAATTTTTCACCGTTAAACTTAGGCCTGTGGCAAAATCAATTGCCACCCCAATTGTCTGCCGGCTTTTTGTCAGCGGCTGCTTTTGCAAATGCTATGGGCAATCGTGCACCAGTTTTACCGACCACATCAACCGCGGCGATGCCACTTCAAATGCCGACAAATCAACTGCCCTTGACTCAAGCCACATCCATCATCATACCGCCAAATTCATCGTCATCATCGGATTCATCATCGCCCGATTTGCGTGTCAAAAACTTTGCACGTTTCAGCCCGTATCCGTTGTCAAATCATCATCCACGGCGACAACAATCGTCACCATCAACACGCAATTCACCAAATTAGTTTGTATATTTCACCTTTATTTTATTTGTACGAAATGAAATATTTTACACACATATTTAGTTTAGAGATGAGACTATTTTAGACAAAAGCATTTGCATTTTGACCATAAATTCGGCATTTCGATTTTCACCTCGATGTGTTTTTCTTTAGTGTAAGCCTCTATCGGAGGAAATCAGTTGAGAAATATACGTTTATCATAGACTAAGTATTGAATGTTCCTTTTATTCGCCGAGAAATTCATTTTTATTTATTTTCTGTTTTCTTCGCGAATTGCAAGCGAATTCTCATGCCGCCTCCTCCCTATTTTTATTCATTAAGCTTCAATTTGATGTGTATATTTTATTAGTTTTGCATGATTCACTTTTATTTCGTAGCAACGTGTTCAACTGAATAAATTCAACGAACGAATGGAGAGTAGCAAATTGATTTATTTGATACGCTGTAATGTTTTTTTTCTTCTGATTTTAAAATTCAAACACAAATGTTCACTATATAGTAAAACACAACTCAATATGTATAAATGGTAGCATTAAGTGAGTAATATCTTCTGTACAAATAGCAACAAAAAAAAATATGATGATGAAACACAACCGAATTCACTCAAAAACGTTAAAACAACACTACAACTTGCTAACAACACTGTTTTGTGCATAGAACAATTAAGATGAAAATAATAAAATAAATCAAGTGGAAGAAATAAAATGGAAATAAATCTTGAAATTGCGTGTTTCAATCATATTTCAGGCATTGATTTCAATCAGTTTCATTTTTGTGCGTTTCAGTGAGTCTCTATCGCTATCTCGCTCAAAATTTGCACACGAATCGTGCCCAATGTGCACGTTCACAATCTCAAGCGGAAAAAATGCAGAAAACTTTCAATTATTTTCAAATAAACACATTTACACCGAATAAATCACGTATACAATGCGAGAGTTGAGCCTGTCAGTAGTATTTGTTGTTGTAATTTGTTAGTTCGAACTCTCACCGCTTGCATGTACAATGCAAATCAGATGCGTTTTTTGGGGCGCCACTTTTGTGAAGCTTGTATTAGACTCAATCTACGATACAATGCGAAAAAATATATGGATTTGTATGTATGAATCAAAAGTAAACTTCTCTTTTTTCAAAGGTCTTCATGAATCATTAACCGTGATGGATAAGTAAGTTGTGCTTTGTAGTTGAACGCCGACGAAAAAAATGGAACTAGTAAGTTACAAGCTTTGAACGTTAATTTGAATATTCGCGTATTACGCTGGAATAATAAATGATTCAAAACTTTACAGTGTAAAAGTTTACTTTTTGTTCATTGAATGAAAGAAAACCGTCGGAGGGTTTCAAAGTGTGAGTAAAGTTTTTTCTAGGACATTTTTTGCCTTTTTCATGCATCGAAACAGCAGTCTTAAGTTAGTTTGCACTTTTTCCAACTTAAAATAGCGATGGTAATGATTAAATCTTGAGCAAAACTCTACATAATTACACGACCACCGATTTTGGGTCGATGTAAATTTCCAGAAGTCATTGTCGTTGTTCTATGATTTTGTGCCAAAATATTTGTCAACAGAAAAAAAAAACGAGTTAATTTCTGAAAGATTACAGCAATTTTCCATTGTTTAAACAGGTAAAAAGCAGAAGATTTGGTAAATCAAGACTCAAGAAACAAAAAATGTGGTGACATCCGTGAGTTTTTTTACTCTTGAGGCGTATTGGGCCAAGGCTCATTTCAAATGAAGAACAAGAAATGGAAACCATTTTCTATGTATATTTGATGCTATTCAAGATATATAACCGTTAATTTTGTGCAGAAATCCAAAAGAAACACAAACGCGGGTTCAATAGATTGCATGAAACAAAGTAACACGCACATTAGTAGCAAGAAAAAAGTCACAATTACAATGGTCATTCGATGAGAATATAATAATTGTACAAGGTGTACAAAGGTGCGCGGTGATTAGAATTGCGATTGTCATGTGCGTAGCCATTTGTCAAAAGCGATACGCGATTACCGTTGCTTGTTTCAAATTGAAATCAAAACGGCGATCTGCAGGCGCTTGGGCCGTTTGCTTGTGCTTGTGGTGGAAAAACAAATGTCACTGCGATTAAAAATAATTAACAAAAACCCGAACGCACAATCCGAAAAATTTGAAAATTAAGCCAACACATTTGAACGTTTGGAAAAAGAGTGAGAAAAAGAGAGATGGAGAGAGGTGGAGTAATAAGCATTGTGCCCAATCGAAACCGCAATCGGTAAATTCCTTGTTATTTTCGAAGCGTCACCAACGCTGAATCTTTCGGTTCGACTGAACAAAATAATGATATTAAACGACGAAAACAAAAAAAAAAATTATCCTATTTTCTCAGTTTGTTGCCGGTTGTTATAGGTACGGCATTTACTGTGTTATTCTCCCACTAATTCACTCATCTAATGATGATTTTGTGTACACGCGGTGAGTATTTGGCGCGGTTTCCCATTGTTGTCAAATGCGAGAGCAAACAATGGCAATGGCACTATACTAGAGGTGGGTGTCCGTATTTCGAATATAATGGGCCATTTTGGAAAATAACAAACTTACACATTATTCGATGCCGAAAAAAGCGAATGAACAAAAAAAAAATGAAACACGTGAATTGACATGAATTAATGTGTGATTAGGAATGTGAGAGTGAGAGAACCACAGCGAGAGTGAAAGAAAAAAGAAAGTCACAAACAAATAAACCGACAGAAAAAAAATCGGACTCGAGGGAAATCATACAACTGCCTGCTTAGAGATAGAGATCAATGTCAATAATTTGTGACTCGAGTCGATTATTGTGGTTAGTGAAGAAAATGAGCTGCGCGCTAACCAACCAAAAATATGGTGGAATTAAGCGATGTTTAATTGTCAAAAAAAAACGGCATAAAACAAAAGCGGAGAGTGATGAAAAACACACACATATATACAAAACGATTTGTTATTTAATTTTTTGGTATTTGTTTCTGCAAACACCTAAAACACATTGAAAGCAGGCCTCTAATGATCCTCTCTATCTCGTCGAACCGATCGTTTTCATTCGAGCAGGTTTTCCGTTTGCTTTGCCCGTAATTATTTTCATCAACGGCGTGTGTGTATATTTGTGCGTATTCGCGAGCGATACCATCACGTTCTAATTCTATAATCATTTACGGAAAATCATTGTTCATCGCGTTGCCACAGCGAAACATTATGATACAGATCGCTGAATGTGCGTTCAATTTTTTTTTTGATAATGATAGGCCACACATATCCATATGTGTACATATATAATTGTCAGCATATTTCGATTGCCATGTCCTCATTGCGATTGCCGTAATCGCATTATTTACGACAAATACCCAGAGAGCAAATTACGCCACCCAACCGAGATAACACCATCGAAATTAATTTAAACGATGTGTTCATTTTTCCATAATTTGGTAGTTCAACTCATTTTTTTTTATAATTTTTCTCTCTCTCCCACTCTTTTGTTCTGGGGTCGTCAATAGCGTAATTTTCATTGTTTAATTTTTCATTTCCATACATGTGCACACCACAGAGAGAGAAAGGAAGAAAAAAACAATAAATGTGGGTGAATGGGGATTTCATAGAGTGAAAAAACGCAAATTTCATCGTATCGATAATCGCTCTTTACGCGAACATTTGAACAACAATTTTACATCAATCCAACTAAACGGCTACATCATTACCATTAGCAAATTGATAAATATTCAACATTTTCTACGATTTCAATTCTAAAATGTGTGCATAAACGGCACAAAGTTGTTGTTGTTTTTTTTTCTCATTCCCTATTTCAATCGTCGACGTTTTGCGTTTTATTGGTCATGATTGTTGAATTATTGCATTTTTAAGGTTGATTCAATTTTACGTTTTCGAAATTGACGAGCCACCTTTTTATCGCGGAAAATTACCGGCCTCAGACACTGTTATTGCCATTACGAATTCATGCAAATATTTTACGTTGGCGGAGCCGGTATGGCATGAAGAGAGGCATTGAGAAAAAGAGAGAGAGACAGAATCAATCCGGATATATCGATTCAATTTTGATGGTTTCCTTGCACATTTTGGCCCATTTAAAAGCAATTACATGGCAGCTCTTCTATATAATTTACAATTTCGTTTTTATTCACTCATTGCAAAGAGATAGATTGACGAAAATGGCTTGAAAAAGTGCCCAATTTTCAATATTTAAGATTCGTTTAAATTGACTCAAACGCACTAAATCATAATGCCATGGGTTGACTCGTTAGATAGTGCATAATTTCGCAGATTTTCTAGTTCGAAATGTGGAAAAGTGACCATATTCTATATGCGAGCACCAATAAGAAAATCACATATTGACGTCGCTTAACAATTAATAAATATTTCAGTTGGACTGCCGGGTAAAAGAGTGGACCTAGCAAAAATGAGGTTGGCGTGTGCATATACTTGTGTATGTGTGGAGAGAGTGCATGGGGCGAACGAGCGAGTGAGCGTAGCGCATGAAAAACATGGCGAATAAATAATACGCGAATGAGTCTTATTGAAGAGTTGAAAATGGGCTGTAATTGATGGGTTGTGCATGTGTGTTTTAAAATCAATTCACCTGCCTGCAATGCGAGGAATGGGAAGTCTCGATTGAAAATTTTGCTATTCAATTGAATCAAAATACCTTTTCTTGCTCTATCTCCTTCTCTTCCTTTCTCCCTCTCTCTCTCTCTCTCTCTCTCTCTCTCTTTTTCGATGTGGAAACGCCAAACGTTGTGCATATATATTCAATTCCCGACTCTCGAAGACCCGTATAAACAATTTGATTTACGTTGGCAGCGTCTCTGCAAACGGTTTTTGTCGGTTTGCAAAGTGTTTTCCGAATAAATTTTTAATAAATCATAATGTTTCACCGTAATTTCAATCCACACGCCAAACTCACCAATAGATAGGCTCAAACGATCTAATAGCTGCAACACACACACACACACATACGGACACCCATTACAAACCATATAAACCAGAATGGATTAGGATAAAATCGTTAGCCACTTTACATGCTTTGATACTATCGCTCGCGCACGTGAAAGGAGCTATATAAACACACACATTCACATATGCTATGCGTCCGATAATAAATTGATCCCTTGGACATGATGCGAGTTTATCTGATTTATGTAAACATTTTCAAAACGCCTTAATTGATTCTTGTACAATTCACTTGAATTCTTTAGTTGCTATTTCCATTTTGTTTTTCATGTTTTTTTTACTCAATTTTCAAGCGAGCACATCATTGCTGAGCGAGGGATTGCTTTGCAAACAAATATTCATTGGCATTCAATTGTCAGATAACCACTGATTTATTGCGATGAACAGTAAATCCCTAATGATTTTCTTCGAAACTTCCGAGCGTTCGGTTTGGCATTAATGTGAAACTGTAAATCAATTTTTTACTCTCTCTCTCTCTCTCTCCGTCTCCTTCTGTCTCCTTCTGTCTCTCTGTTCAGTGTTTATGAATTTTAATTGACGCCACATATCTTTATAGCCAAACACTACAAACTTAGAAAATTGATTAGTTTTAACAACCGTTACATGATTCAATTGATTCGGTTAGATCGTCAGCAGTAGTGGCGACGGAGACGGTGGCAGCAATGGAACGCTCTCACATCGATTCAAAATTGACTTTTGACGTTTGAATAAATCAATTTCCGAAAGCGCGCGACGAGCGTGCGCGCCTATTGACTAAATAGACCAAAAATAACGAGAACATTCGTGATGTTTCATTTCAAAAATGTTCAATTTCAGTCGAAATGTAGACGAAAATGATTTGTTATTCAGTGAATAATTGACGAATGCGGTTGAATAAATTCAACGCCACTCCATTTTCGATCGGATTTGTCGGCATCAAACACAGTAATAATAATTTATGCATGACTTCGAGCATTCAAACACACACACAGACCACACACACACACACACACACACACGAACACGAGCGCCAATTGATTTAATTTAAATAAAATATGTGGATTTTTATGTGGTTTTACAATTCGAAACGACAATTTTGTGGTCAATACAATAGAAACAATAGGCTAGTTCTCTTTAATTCATTATTCAAGTTGGTGAAGTGCTTGCGCTTTGATTGGCTTGAACGTTTCGTTGAACCTTGACCAAAATCTTACTTCAAATCGTATTGGTAGATTCTTTGACTTTAACCACAAGCCAAAATTTCACATGGAAAATTCATAAAATAGGTACATTAAATAAACAATTGCTTCAAGCAATGCAGTAAAAGTGAAAACATTCAAACGTTTTGAATGATTGATGTGTGCTTCAGTTTTGTTCAACTTTATTTACCTTTCGAAGAATGGAGAAAAGAATTGAAATAGATCGATAGCAATTAAATGTGATCGTAAAAACAGAGTCGATTTTGGAGAAATCACACGGCAAATCGTGCTGTAATCATTCATTGGAATTTCGGTTAGGCCTCTGAAATGGTGACAATGCCTTTGTTTATTTGTCAGAAAACTTTGGAATCCATTCCATCAACTCAAACAGTTGTTTGACTGTCACTAAATACCGATCCCATTATGATGTACCGTGTATCATCTCATTGTGTGTGTCCCACTGTCAGTCACAACTGCCACCGATGAAAAAACGCAAGAGAACAGGAACCAAATCCATTTTTGTTATGACAGATCCTACAGAAAGTGGCCATTGTTTGTGATGATGTATGTGACTTTTATTACAGACACAACGAAAACACATAGACAAATAAAACCTTTAAAAAAAACGCATTTGATGTTTGGTAGACAATCTGTTCCATATTTTTGGTATTTCGCATAAGCAGCCTGCCAAACGAGTTCTCTGCGGTTTCACTGATTGCCATTCAATCATTTTTTGATCATTTCCCAAACTAGTTTCACATTTTGTTCAAATTACGACACGAAAATCAAATGACTTATTTGCGGTCGGGTGATGCGAAAATAATGAGCTAATCTTCTGCTATTTTTTTCATGGCTTGCAACCATTTTCCAACATATGGCTGCATATGATGAGTTGTTTCTCATTGAACAACGGGAACCAATTGAACGTTACCAACTTTTGTCACATTAACAATTCCGATTGGCAGATTGGCTAAAAAATCTAGTGAAAGAGGCCGATTTATTTATTTTTCTCCTTTCAACTCAATCATTTTGGCTCGATTTTTTAATAACGAATTCAAGTTCTTGCAAAAAGAGCAACAAAAAAATGGGGGAAAGGGTCGTACTGTGTGTAATTAAGACAGTAACACATATTTATACAGCGGAAGCTTGTGTGACACGATGGTAATCTCCAATTTGGATGGATTTTCAATGGTTTACCCACAGAAAACACAATATCAGCTTAATCTCAACACAGTTTGGGTGCTACCAAATCAATCAAACACATACTCACGGACTAACGCTTCTGCACGCACTTGCCGCTCATGCGTGCTAATCTTCAAATGGTGAAACTTGGGCATCCAATTCAATTTCCAGGACTGGCCAAAATGTCTCTGCATAATATTTTGTTTGGCATTATTTCCGAAACACACAAATCCAGCAAGACTTTGCTCGAAATAAATGTGGAAGAGGAGATAATGTAGAAGGAACTAGTGAAATATAAATTGCATCAGAATTTCAGGGCAAAGCAATTAACATTTTTTTTTGAGTTTTTCGCTTGAAATTGAGTGCGTCTTAATCTAGATCTAAGCACTATGTGCGTATGCTATTGAGTCAAAACATAGCGCTGTTGACTAATAAAAGTAGTTGAAACAGAAATTTACGCACATTTCACCATACCATATGAGCATGCCAAGGCTGATTTCAATGGTGACCGCACATAATCCAATGGAAAATCTTGCTTTGCCATTTGAAACAACAGCATTTTCATTATTTATTATTTGGCTTGGGTTATTCGACAAGAAATTAGTGGATTTAGTTTCGGTGCCAAGTGGATTTGGCCAGTTTTCCAATCATTTCAAATGCTTCTCAAATATCTCTCGAAGTGTCCTTCAATTTCAATCTATCCATTGGAGTTGTTATGTATTTTATGCGATGCTATCGCAAAATATGTTCCATTCCTGATGGTTTACATCGTCATTTTAGTTTCCGGGACCAACGTTTGTATGTGATTCAACATATTTTACGCTTTTGACATGGAGAAAATGACCGAAAACGTGATATTTACGACAAGGATTGCGAGACGAGAAATAGCGAATACATCACACCTCGCAAAGAAAATCACGCAAACGCTTTACCCCCCGTTTCTGGCCAACAACGTTATTTGGCCAATTTCACTATAAGCTGCCAATTAATTTGTCAGATCCGATGGTTGTAGTGAGAATTAAATGAAAACAACAACACGATCGCTACTATCGTTCCATAGTTTTAGGAAAGTAACGAGCCAATTTTCTTCTCCCGAAAAGGAGCATCTCAAATTCCGGGTGTATTGACAGCATATAAAAATATGCTATCCGATGAAATTGAATGGATTAGCGTTGAACGTATCACACGAATGACTTAGCTTGAATTAGGAGACGATTTGAAATCAGAGCACATGTGTGTTGCGTCTCATTTTTTTTTTCTCCAAACAGGCACACGCTATTGTTCATTTGGAGTGTGTAATTAATATTCGGGTTCACGTGCTGCGTATAAAATATCATCATCATCGGATGCCTGTTTTCGGAAACGCACTCGCACACTTGAGTCCTTATCGGTAAAAGTGGCTCCGGATACGGCAGCTTATTGTTGCATTTCGTATGCATTGAACACTATCTTTTTTTTTTTCATTTTAAAAGCCGAACAATTTTTCTGCTTTTTGGCGCCAACTTGGAAATGTGTTCACCGTGAGCGAGAGCAGGGCTGTGTTGCTTCTGGTTTCGATCATGTCGAGCAGAGATTGAATTAATACGTAGTTCACTCCTTAAAAGGCGTTTGGAGAGAAAAAAAAAACAAATCATTCACTTTGATGTGTGCCGCAATGAGCATATATTAACCACATAAATCACTAGATTCATTGCTAATTGATTCCAACAATATAATTTTCTGTGCGCGTTTTTTTCTCTCTCTCTCTCTGTTTTAATTGCTTGTCATTACGCTTACGCAAACACACAGAAGCATGTTATCACGTCCATTTTATTTGAAATCAACAAAAATGATTCACTGTATGAGTTGTCGGCTCTGCAATACAGTCGGATTAATTGTTTTCTCATAAATTGTTACCGTAAACACGTTGCCAAAGTGAGTGGAACTCGTAATATGCTCGAGCATGCTGTAGGCAGTGCACTGAGACCACACGCGTTTTTACGCGGCAACATTACTCAATTTGCAGCTGTTTAACAATTTGCAGTGTAGTAAAATGCAGCGACTGAATTCGGTCAGAGACACAATTTAAATATCAACTCAGAAATTATCGCACGCGAAACTAAAACGAGCTAGACAAATCTCTTACTCGCATTTCCGTTTTGAATCGATTACAACTATGCAAAATCCCTTGTTCAGCACATTCCAAAGCGGTGAGAATTCAATTATTTTACATTGGCGGTGTATCACTTGCGCGTTATTTCATTTCATGTACTTTTCATCGCCTCACACATTCGGGAATTCGAAAAAGAATATCGAGAGAAGAGAATTCACGGCAAAAAAGGACGAGAATAAATATCTGTTGATCGATTAATCGATCGTCGATGTTGATCCGATTGGCAATTTGCCCGTTTTTATCGTGTCGAGTGTTAGATGATTTTGCTATCTTTAGTTTTCATTCGATTTTATTCTAACGATTTTCTTTTTGCTCACACGTTTTTCTCTTTCTTGCCTTTTCTATTTGCTTTCTTTTATGTTTTCCTTTTTTTCCTCCTTATTTCTCATTTACTCGATTTCTCTGCACATCGAACGGGTCATCTGCACTTCAAGCGACAATAAAATCGAAAATCAAATGCTACTGCGCTAATGATGTAATTAATCTAATTGTAAATTGAATTTCATTCGATGTTTACCTCACACAATGACGAAAATGTATCGGTCAACATCAAAGAGAATGACAAAAGTACGGCATGAAAAACGATTTTTCTTCCTCATTTCTGACACATGATCGGAAAAGATGTCGCTGGCACAAGAAGACCACCACCATCAGAAATATGTCTGAAATTAACGAATGTCAGATTGAATAAGGAAAGAGACCTGATTTGATTCGCTACAATAATAATAAAAAAAGAGCATCTGTCATTAGTGTTGGTCGTTTGTTTTATATGTGTCAAATCAACTTCGTGGTGTTTACATCATCGAAATGCGTTTTCACTTTAGCCACTGACAATCACTCATCGTATAATGCCAATGTGCCCGTTTTTATTGCGCACCGATTTGTTTCATGTGCGATTGATACAGTTTATCTGTCGTTCACGTTCTTTCCTTTACTACATAATTGTTGTTGGGCTTCCGTCTGGATTCAGAGCATTTCGTTCGATTAATCGTGTTGAAACATTTTTAATGAGTCGAGAGGCGAGAAGTAACGGCTTTAAATTTGGACACACGTCTCTGTCGCATAGTCAAAACATTCAATGAAAGCTCCGAGTGACAATTACACGTTTATATTTAACTCGTTCGTTTTAGTTCTGCCTCCAATTTTGCTTGTCAATCTAAAATGGCTCAAAAGTGTACTTTATCCGAATTAAAACACGTTTTCGAGCAATAAAAGTAAATGGAAAGACCACACACGAACATACAACACTCATTGCGTATTTTTACAGGTTTGAAAAAAGAAACGAAGTCAACTGCGATAACTGTGGTGTGCTAGCGAAAATGCAATTCCGTCGATTACGCATCGTGATCACACCAGCATGGGTTTCTAAAGTTTTTGTTATTCATTTAAAATGAGTGTGCTATTAGCTCAGATTAAAATTCATCCCAAGCATAATGAAGTTGCAAGCAATTAGAAGAAACAGAAGGAAGTTAAAGATGAATCTATTCGGTTTTCCGTTTAAATGCAGGGCACAGAGAATGGAATTCATATATGGTACAATAGCACCATAAAAATGCCCACACTATATCGTCATCGCTATCTCATGCCATTCGTGCTTATTTCTATAGATATTAACTCTTTAATTACACGAAAAGCAATCAAATGCTTTCCATTCTACGCGCCATTCGAACACCGCATCGCCCGGCTCAAATAAAACTTGATGTGTCAATTAAATTAGCATTTTAACAAATTAGTTAATGTTTGTTGTGCATTTTACATGAATCAGCTCATGAATTATGCATGGCATCGTTTGAGCAATGAACGAGCTCAATATGTGTCTTATTCGATCATATACACAATCATGTCTTCATTTAAATGTAAATAAATCACCGAATATTTGTAATTTTAATTATAAACGATTTGCTTTTATTAGATCAATCATTTGAAGTATTAAGAAGTACTCTTAGGAGTAGTCGAAAGAATAAAGCGTGTTTAAACGAAGAATAATGTTTAGAAAAACGAACTGTTTTGTACCTTGTTTGCCTAACGGCCATAGCTAATTCCGAATGGAGAAGAATAAATATTTATTACTTTTATTAAATCATATTTTTAACAATTATTTTAATTACAGGAAATGCAATTTTATCGAATTAAACTCAAATTATAAAACATCATTAATCGCTAAATCTTGCTCAGAACTAGAATTATTTTCTTGTATGGAGAATGCTTATACGTGTCTATGGGTAAGATTGAGAATGGAGTATGTTTTTTCTTCGATTTTTGAAAATGCGAGTAAACATGGCCAAGGTTGCGTTTATATCACTCTGTTTCCGTCGAAGGAGATTATTTTCGTCCAAACTCATCTCTTTCTCCTATCAGTTTTGGGAAAACCGTGACAAAACAACCGAAATAAACATACTATCCTTTAACCATCTTTAATTACAAATGTACCTTTGATAAAGGAAATCCATGAAACATACTCTATTCTCAATCTCACCACAAGTTTCGACGGAGTAATTTAATAGCCATCAATTCTTTTCACTTATCAATGCACAAGTTTGAATTTTGATACAAGCTATAAAAATCATTCTAAGAGTGGAAGAGTTTGAGATTTTGTGAGAAAAATTGAAAAAAATGAAAAAGAGAAGCTTCAAGCTCAGTCACCTCACTTAGAAACTTCAATTATTTTTCATTTCGTTGGTTGCAATTATAACTGCACCCTTGAGCATTTCATTCATATAAATAATCTGAACGTGTATTTCAAACCAAGTATACGGTTCCTCTAAAAACCCTACATTTACATGGCCTTATTGGAAAAGATTCTAAAAATAATTGATCCCATTGCTTTTTCATTTAATTTTTTATCATTTCGTACTGTAAACATTCAGCTACAATTGAAATTTCATCTTTTTGTAAGACTGTTGAATTGAAGATAAACTCAGTGAACCTTGTGTTATCACAATTTTTGATATAAATAATAAGCTTTGACTCCAATGTGAATTCCCTGTAGTGTATGGTCCTTCAGTCTTTCAGACAATTTCTGATTATAAAGTAGTGAGAAAAAAACGTTGCATCGAATTTTTTTACACCACGATCAACAAAGAATAAAAAATAGAAAGAAAAATGTAGACAAAAACTGTTGAATACGTAATTTTTTTCAGTTTAAATCCATTGATTTCGGATAAGAGCACACATTTTTTAACAAAAAAGTAATATTTTGTCAACATTAAAGTTTGAAGATACATTGACATGACTCGATTTCTATTTCACCCAACATTTCAGAAATGAAGTGGATTGTTATTGATGGTGCTTGCTACTGTCGCTCCATCAAGAAGAAATATACGTAAACCACGAATTACTACCACGCGACGACTTAAATATAGACCCTGCGATCCTTACGCTCTAGAGTATGAATCCAACATGTTTTAATCCAGATTTCATGGCTTAAATAAAAAAAATTATTCGCCAAACCAGCGATCGTATTTGTCTTTCACTTCATACAGAATAATAGGAATTATCATTTTGCACTGTGAACATTCAATTCCAATTTAACAAAATAATCAGCTATAAATCGTCATCTCTTAGCAACAACTAAACCGAAGTCCTCAATGAATAAGGCCAAAGAATCAAGCCGATGAATCGATTCGAAGAATCTTTTCAAGCGGTGATGATAACAACCAGAAAAACCATTTGCTCAAATATTCAACATCGAAAGAGGTATCGAAATGTTAATTTCCAACAGCTCGAAATCCCCAAAATTATTTGCTAATTAAATCGAAGTGAAAAGCAAATGGGAGAAAGAGAATGAAAAAGAAAGACATTACCGGTATTAACTTTTAATGTTATGGCTTCGGTAAGCGTTATCGAAATATTCTGTGAGCAGTTAAAATGCAATATCGTGTGTAAATCAAAAGAAATTGAAAGCGATAAAAAGGCGGACGAGGTAGAAAACCTGCGTGGCAGTGGCAAATGCAATGGTCATTTTGGAGGATTTTAATTCGTTCAAAATGCGACTGAATGCATTTTGACTGGCTGAATGAAGAAGGAAAAAAAAAGAAGAAACAAATATGTGTATATGGCTTAAGGTAACTCGTGGCATTACAAAATATTGCATTATAACCAATTGTCATAAACGCTCTCAGCAGGACAACATCACTTCATTCGTGTCCCAATCTTTATACATTTTTTTTTTAATATCGAAATTCTTGAGAAAAATTACGTTTATTTTTTTTATTTTGTTTGTTACAACGGGACGCCAATAAAATTCAAGAAATTAGAACTTTGTTATTTTACACTGTCCTTTTTTCCCTCGAGCCATTGTTCGATTTGTGGTGATTCGTTTTTGTTGGATCTCCAAATGCATTGATCCGTGATCAAAGTAAGAAATAAGTCGATGTTTTTGGATGTATCTCGAGCCCGCTGTTGGTGATGGCATTAAAAATAACAATCAACGACAACGATGCAAAATAAAGCAATATAAACCCCAATAAAATTTAGAATCTTTTCTTGTAAATGAAAATATTTTCGGTAAATCGATGCAGCTGATGATGGTTTTGTTTTGGTGATAATAAATGGAAAACATAAGTAATTCCAGAATTATTATGGTTATGGAATGGTGAAAACAAACTGAATTTTTCTTTTCGGCAATGAATTGCAACGATTTGGATATGTGAGTCAACATGACTTCTCGGCAATGGTAAACCAATCCGAAAAGAATGAAACAATGTTGAAAATATAAAATTTATTTCAAAGTCGTAAATGTATTAACAATCGATTTTTAAGGTAAACAAATGTAATATTTCGCACGGTTCGAGAAGCAATCAATATACATAATAAATGCTACATTTTTAATCCAGTTGTTGCTTTGTTTGGCCAACGTGAAAACGTCATAAACTAGCAATTTTATTGAAACTGTCGAAAAATGAAGGAAATGCCGAGTCAAATGCACGTATATATGAAATTGAGTACAATTTGATGGTCATGTGCCAAATGTATCTGAGTGAAAAGCTTTAGTTGTGCAGGCGTGTGGTCAACGGTATTGTATTCATGCGTGGATACCAGAATGTACATTGGAATGGGCACGACGAAAACTCAAACAAATAAACACCACATTCGGCCATTCTTTGCTGCAACGTGCAATGAAAATGTGATTGCCGTGATGGACACTGTCGCAAATATGGTGTAGACGCGAGATATGACCAAAAATGGAGCTCAAACTATGGAATTTACGACATTTTATATGGTTTATTCATTCGCTCGTCGCCCGGATTGTCGAGTCATTGCGACCCGAACACCTCCAAATTTGATCGAATCGAAGGCGCGAAATTGTTATAACAATATAATCTCTTGAAGTGTACCAGCACATTTCGATAGACAGCCAAAGCAATTCGAACCATTGTGATCTATAAATAACACTTCAATGTCTATATTCTATAAATAAAGTCAATTCTAGTGTGAAATCCAACACTAGCCAATGTTAAACATAGGCACACTCTTTTTTCATCGGTCGAAAAAGAAAAACCAAACCCATTTTATTGATCAGTCAGTTTGGTTGCGATCGATGCGTTTAAATATCCATTCACTTGATGTGGTCTTTAAATTCGATGAGGCTCATTTGAATGACGATATCCCCTTGGCTTGGATTAATATGCTGAATAGGAGAAAGAGAGAAAAAAAAAATGAAACTATTTGTTTGATAATAACTTAAGATTTACAACTTCCTTCATTATTATCTTATGGCTTTATTTGGGTTGTCATCTCAAATGACATAATATTTATATTTTTCTTTCGTCGTTCCACCCAAAATCGATTGAATTGAATGCTTATTGTTGCCAGTTAATAACATTCATTCAGAAATTCAAATGCGACCCATCATTTTTTTGTCAATGAAATTTTGAAGTCCAAATCATTTTCTAGTTAATAAATGAGTGTCTTAAGCGCGGGACTTGTGTCATTGAGGCATAATTTTTTTAAATCATTCGCTTATCTCTTTCGATGTGAAACACTCACTTCTGTTGAGATTCATTTGTAGATCCTTTTCTCTGGTCATAGTGCAATCAAACCGGTTGAAGGTCATGATTTTTTCTACGCTCATCAAAAATCGGTCAAGAATTACATCGACAAATATACAGCTTCTCTCAAGTGCATCGACTCAAAACCGAAATGCTCTCTGTTCAGTAGACGATTTTTTTTTTCTTATCACATATTCCAAGCAATCACATGTCATAAGCCAGTTTTCATTTTGAAACAAATTGCTTGTCATTAATTTCGGTTCGATGATGGTTTTTTTTTCTCGTTCAATTCTCTCACACCATTTCGGATTTGGAGTTTCAGGTGAGAGAGATGATCGTTTTATATGAAATATTCACTGGTTCACTAAATCATATTCATAAACGTTTAGTTGATGCTACTAACTACTGAGACCTTGGGCTGTATGCGCGCCTGACTAGACGAATACAGCGATAATATCATGCGATTTCAGTGTATTTATGCAAATTCGATTCAGCTTTAGGTAATCAATAATATTTGTACAGGCATTTGATGTAGATTAATAACAAACGCTTGCTGTGAAGCACTGACTTCGCTTCACTTGCCTCTTTTCGAATTTTATTGACAGCAAACAGCGAAAATGAAAATAACAACAGTCAACTGGTGGAAGCGGGGTGCAGAATTGAATTGTATGATTTCAGCCAGTCGAACAAATATTTCAAATGGAAGGCGAACGAAGAAAACCACTTGTCAAAAATGTCTTCTCCAGCAATGGCCAATCAATATCATCAAGTTGGAATTCTTTCTCCATAATTCACTTGAGGCATCGCTTTTTTTCGTTTGTAACCTTCGAAAATCAATCGAAGCATTTACATTCAATTGAAAGCAGCGCGCATTACGCCAGACATTTTAACACAAAAACAAAATGACACACACAGAGAACGCAGAACAGGAGAGATGAACGAAACAATTTCAATTTCAAGACAGTGGAATTGTGTGAAGCAAATGGTAAAAACTGGTTGCACATATCAAATCAGTAACTTGTTATTCGATTTGTGAGCACTGAAAGTCAAACGCAAATTAACAGAACTTTGAAACGTTACCCATTTTCGAATCATGACTTACAAAATATGTAAATCAGATTTTTTTTTCGTCGTTTATTGGAATCAATATTTCAATAAAGGTTAGAGTTTAGTTGCATTCGTATGACACACATTGGTATTTCGTAATCAACAGAAGTCGGTGCTCGTAGAATATCATAAATTGAATGTTATTGAAGACGAGACGATTTATCGATATTGAAGTTGTCGTTTTGATTCGATGAAATTTTACCGCGATTTATCGCTATTTTGAAACTAATTCTCTTCAGCACAATAAGTTTGACCAAATTTTGCGTCTTTCAGATATTAATCTTGACTTAAATTAACTGTTTCAATTGCAAAAATAAGCTCATTACTTGGACTGTAGGCCACATTAATGCCAAACTTTTAATCTTACACCGTACAAAGTTATGCTATATTTGTATACACATTATATGTATTCTATCGATGATAATGGCGAAAATATGTTTACATCCCATTATCAGTCTCTCTCCCTCTCTCTGTATTCCCTTTGAATGTATTTTGTACTTGTAAATGATTTGTAAATTCATTTTCAGTGTTTGTGACGATAGAACGCATTTAAAACAACTATGAAATACTGTCTTCGCTTCACTTGCCTCTTTTCGAACAGCAACGAAAAATAGAAATATGAACAGAAGAGAAAAGACATTATTTAATTGTAAACTCTCTTCTGCAAGTAAGTAGTGATCGTTCAATGTTCAAAATTCTTCTGAGTCATAGTTGAAAAAAGAACACAATCAAACGATCTGTTCACCCTTCAATGACCTACCAAATCGACTTGAGAGTTTGAAGCAAACGGACGCAAACAATAAAACTTATCAGCTTAATAAAGTTGTTCAGTTGAAAGTTTTTAAAAGCTGTCGAGCAAACAGTTTTGGCTTTGAAAAATATTCAACTTTGAAATTGAAGTCAATTATAACATTTTTTTTTATTTCAGAAATTAAAGCAATTAATTGAAGTTTTTTTTTTTTGGCGTAGATTCACTTTTGTTGCTGTTCACAATTGTCATTCCAACCAGTGAATTTGAAGCTGATGAATTATCGACTTGTGCTCTCGATATAGTCATGAATTGTCCATCCATTGCCAAATTATGGGGAGAATTGGCGAAATCACTTTTCTCTTAAATATGTGGACTTTATGATGAAAATGCAGGAATGGTGAAGAAATGAAACGGTCTTTTCATACACATTTGTTGATTCGCATGGTATAAGAACTATATCGATGTAGTTCAAATGAATGTTAACATATGACCAAACGTTAAACAAATTCAGACGTTGAAGACGGATTAAAAATGCGCCTTGTGCGCCACATCGGAATGTTGACGATGATTTATTTTGACTTGATGAAAACGAATGAGCTGCTCATAAATTTTCTAAATTTCCAGAAAATGGTCTAAGTGAAATCGAGCAACCCGAGTCATTGTTTAAGCAGCTTGAGTCCTTGTATTGTGAGATAAATTACCAATCAACAAAACTTTGGTGTTTTTTTTTCTTCACAAAACTCCTTGGTCAGGTATAGCGACAGCGACTTGTTTGAAGAATGTTTGTTTTTTTGCGGACTGAAATATCATCTCGAGAATGGGTTTTCTTGAAGAGAAAAAATTGCCTCTGAAACCATTTTAAAAGTGACAGTTAAGCAGAACAAGACTCGTGTCATGAATATAATGCGCATTGATGCTAATGGAACGCTCGCATTTGTTCGCATCAAAACGATTTTGTGTATTCATCAAGATTGCTCGATGGTTTGATGGTTTTAAATACTGTTTTATATGCGTTTGGAATGCATGCGGTGTAAATATTAAGGGTGTGAATGTACAAATTTTCAAGATGAATTAAAATGATAATCCATGGAATGGAGAAAAGGAGCGAGAAAAAACCCACACATCATATAAATAATTATGATGGCTGTTGACGATGATCAGGGAATTCAAAAAAATATTTAATCTGACTCTCAGTGTGTTCGTGTGATGCATCACATGTTGGTCGTTGTCTGTGGTCGCATCCCAGAATGAATGACAAAATGCCTAATTGATTGAATCAAACGATCACCGACGCGATGCGCACAAGGAAACCAATGATACACCTTCGATGCCGGTCCTTTTTGTTCTGAACGGCATAACAGATCGATGCGATAAGAAGCATGTCTAATTTTTTGTTTTATTCCATCTCTCACACTCGGTTCCCTTTTTTTTCGAAATGACGAAGCCGCTATCAAAAAAGTGTCACATTAGAACATGACACAAACAGAGAGTTTTAAGTGAACGACAAAGTGATTTGACGCAGTAGACAAAAGTGCGGGTCCAAATGTTATGACACAACACGAAAATTCATTTTCAAACAGAAAAAAAAAAACGAAGATAGATTGAAATTGAGAAAAGGAGATGGAGAATGATAGAAGAAGCAATCAGTGGACTTCCTTAGAGTCAAAAGGGATTACGATTATCTTGTAAGTAATCAATTTTATTGAGTTATCATTTCGTCTTCGATCACACTGAGCTACTAAAAACACATGACTTTAATCGATCTTTGAGAAAAACGAAACGATTTTCGAACAAAAAAAATTTTCATTCAAATAAATGGCCAGCGATTTGTAACATTCGAGACTGTAATTCTGGAGATTGAGTGCCGTTGTATGATTTTAAGTTGACTTTTGGGCATAATGCATTTTTTTCGGTTCCAAACAATAACTACGAAAAATGACGTACGGCATACAGGTAAGGACAAGACGAAGGGAACAAATTGTTCAAAATTCAGGCTAAAAAAAAAATACTTCGATTGATTGAGAACAACGGGCAATTATTCGAAAACCTGCTTCAGCTGGAACAAAAAAACACTTGTTCACTGGATTTGTTTATTTCTTCGCTTCGTTTTTATTTCTTCAAGCAGCTTAATTAAATTTAATTGCACGCATTAAATCATTGCCCAATTTCCACTGTGAACCAACCAATTTTCGGTCTGGCTGCAGAAATGCTGGGCGTTCTGTGATGAGATAGTGAGTGGCAAAGACAAATCGCTATATCGAAATGAATTCGGTTTGTTCGTCGTTTTTTTTTTATCATTTCAATTTTTCGTTTCATATTTTGTTCGAATTCATTTCCTTTTTCTGCTTGGGTTTGTCAGTAATCGATTACGCCACGGTCATTCGGTGGAAAAATTGTTTTTTCCCTCAATCACCCGCATTTCTCTCTTTTTTTTTCTTACCAGGCAAAAACGTCATTCATTTATTTGTTGAAATATTTTGTAACAAATATTCAAGACGAAACAAAAAAATCAACACAACTGCACAGTTTGAGAGCCACACACGGATCAGCGCAACATTTGGCTTATAAATAATTGAAAAATAGAAGCCGTCATGAGAAAACTGGGTAAATTGAACTTCGTTCAACAGCGCATTTTACTTCTGAAGCATTGATAAAGGAAAGGCAAAATGCATTTGCTGCCAAGATAAATTGAGGTCAAATGCATTTTGGCTTTGGATTTCGTTAACTTTCTCTTTGATAAAAGTGTCCACGCCTAAATGCGCTTGTTTTCAACACAATCAACATTTTTTGTAACATATTTACCGTGAATATTCCATACTAACACGATTAAGAGTGCAGCTAGTTACGCTTTTTAATATTTAACTCAAGAAAGGAAACTTGAAGAAACGAAGGAGCGCTCATAATATGAGCCGCAATATTCAATATACGCTTTCTTCAATGCATGCGGTTGGCTGTTGGTGAGGTTTTAACGCATTTCATATATGAAATCGTGTGTTGGCATGTTTGAAATGCATGGAAAATCGCTTGTATTCATTGAGAAAAAAAAAGAATGTGTTTTGACACCGCTAGCGAAAATATCCACTTAAAAAAAAAATGCAGACAATGAATGAATGGAAAGAGAAATTAAATTGAAAAAATGGAAAAGAAGGTGATAAAGGAAAGACGGATCCCTTTGAACTATTCGATTTACTCAAGGAAATTCGGTTTTAAGTGTGAAAATGGGTGAAATGCTTGATTATATTTTTTTTTTGAATTTCGTTAAAGGATTCATATTTTAATGGAACAAAAAATTGTGTTTTTAGTTTGAAAATCAAATTTTGAATGAAAACGGTTGTTATTAATCTAAACCGATTTGAATTTCAGTTTAAAAAAGTAAGAATTATAAATTCTGTTAACCAATTTCCTATCAAACATTTGATCATTCAAATATTCTGTGTGAAAAATCAAAGATTCTTTAAAAAAAAATGGGTTGATTACTTGAATTTCAAAAACAATCAGATATTCAATTTCATACAAATCACAAACACACGTCTTGAAAACACTTACAAAGAAACAAATTGAGATATAAATTCAAGAACAGGCCAAACTCCGATAACAAATTGCGCTCTTTGACTCATTTTAATTAGATAGTCCATAATCACAATCGCATCTTTTGCTCTTTTCAAAGTGTTCGACATTCCATTTCGTTACCCCTTTCTGACAACTCATTATTTCATTGTGCAGTCAATGTTGCGATTATACAAAATGCTATTTAGAAATGAATACACAACTTTGAGTTCTACATTTAACTTTTCGCCGTATATTTTATGGCTACGCAATTCACAGTGCTATCGTGACCCTCCTTTCGGTGCGGACCATTTCCGTAATGTTGAAACAAGTCTCTCGAGAGATGTTCAGAGCCTTGGGTCGAATTGACAAAAGTAGTGCATTTGTAGGCTCAATGCACCAGAAATTCATCCGCTACGTTGATCTATTTTGGATAATCGTGATACGGAAAGAATTTGACAAAAACGCAATCTCATTAAAATCACAGTAGCATAACAAATTACTCGTTTCAATTCTGACTCTTCTTTTCCATGTTTTGTTTACAAATTTTATGACGGTTTATTGCTAACTGGCATCCACCCTAGATGCTATGCGTTGTTGATGCAGCCGCCGTTTCTCGATTGTAACGAGCATGATTTTTCACTCGCCCCTTGCTAAATCGAAGGATATATATATGATAAGAACGTATCGACTATTTCACCGACTCAGCAGAGCAGAACAAAAGTAGATCAACAGAAATCGGGTAATTTACAGTTTTCATTTTCGCTTCGGCAAGTGTTTTCACACATTTGGTTGTTGAAAAACGAATTCGTATTGTCAATGTGACACACTCTGAACACTCTACAGATCAATATTCAATTTGATGAAACCCCTCCACTGTCTACAAAACTTTGGTACAACACACACACACACACACACACACCATGAGAGCCGCTTATGTACGCTACGAATTGAATTAATTTTAAATCTGTGTGCAATTCCGATTTTTAATGCTGCATGAGAAATCCAAATAATTGGCTTAACGCCAACATCACGAAAAATTTGCAATTCGAAACGCTGGCTTAGCGTTGAAACAAAGGGGCCACATGACTAACTCAGCACTACTTTTCCATGAAAATCATTCAATATGCTATGAAAACAATACTCTTTTTTTTCACTTCCATCTTTTTTTTTCATACGTTTAACGATGGGCATAAATTATTTCTGCAGAAGTTAAAACTATAATTTATGTTACATTAAAGTGATTAGGCTAATGACAATCGTTCGTCCATAAGTAGAGTTCGTATGCATTGACCATTTCTAAAATGTCTTCTTTTGGCACATTCTGCGATTCCAACGATTCCATTCGTTCAGTGAGCTCAACTGCTTTTGCATTTCCTCTCAGTTGACGGAGGCGAGTGAAAACGCCCGTTTGTGGATTGCCTGTCGGAAGAAGAACGAGAAATTATTTTTCCTGGAGGAAATATTTCATTTTAAATTCCAAATTCAAGGGATCATTTTCAAAGAACACCAATTCAAAAATTGAATCAAGTTGATCAAATCAACTTTAATTAACACTTGATAAATTTTGTTTGAATATATTCTTTTGATTAAAAGTGAACAAAATTCGTGATTAGTTTGATATTGCTTGATTAATTTTGAATTTAATTGAAACTAAATTGTTTACTTAAACACGCACATTCCTTAGTTTGACTCTGGTAATTTGGTTTTTTACGCACACCACGAACAAAAATTATGTTTTCATTTCTAATAGTAAAGTCGCGAACTTCTAAAAACTTCTAAATATAATCAAATTCAATTAAGCCGTTCTGAAAATCGTACCTTCTTTATATACAGCAAAATCGTTCTATTTTTGTCGAAAATAAATTAAAATCAACGCAGGAGTGACATATGACTCTTGATGATAAGACCGATTAATCCTTCTTTTAAATCAATCAGAAAATTGAGTGATTACGTACTTCTCAACACGAACCGTGTATGAAGCAATTATCTCTGGAAATCGTGACTTGAAAACACGTTTCCCCTTCAGAAAAACGTCGTTTTACCTTGATTTTTACGATAAATTCATGATTTCTTCAGCGTAAAGCATAAAAAATAGCTCACAAGAATCTCAAGTACTTCCAGACAATGTTGTTGACAATTCAAAGCAGCGCGTCTCCGTTCTAGGGGAATATCACGCTGCAGAATCTTCTGAGATATTTGAGATATTTGAAATAAACATCAATTGTATGACATATTTTCGAATATTTCGAATAAATGAATCAGATTTTTGTGGATTTTGGAGATATTTGAGATTTTTTGCATTAAATCCAAATAAATACATTTAAATATCATTCATAATCACAAAAATCCACAATACTCCGCCGTATTCACAAATATCCACCATACGACAGATTCTTAGAGATAAATTGGATTTTTTTGAATTATTTGAAATAATTTAAGCGTGATATTCCCCTAGTCTCCGTTGACAATAAACCAGATCAAAGAGACACTAATTAAACAAAAAAGTATTCGCCAATTGTTGATATGATATCTCAGCTGAAAAGTGACATTTTAGCACTGAAGCCGAAGAGTTTATTTTTCATGTGAATGCGTAAACAAGATTAAAATAGGCATGACTTGTTTACTCGAGCGTTTCTAAGGGCTACGCACTGCTTTGAGCATCACAAATAAATTCCGGTGAAAACAGAAGCTAATATGCAGTCATTAATTGACAATTCCGTTTCAAGTGGTTGGCAGCATACAAACACTCGAAAATTGAACCATAAAATCCACGTTTTGATCTTTTTCTTTCCAAAATAAAAACGAGATCAGTTGCAACATTCGATGGAACGGAGAGCGTTAAATTTGCGCACTGAGAATGCCACACACACACACACACGGGCAAGATGAAATGATTGTCATGTTGAAGTTTACATTGTAACTGTTTCCACGTAAATTTCCCGTTTCATTGAATCTGTGTGATGTGGTTTTTCGGAGTAAATTCGACGGTGACATGAGCCTTTTATGTCTTTGTCAAGATAAAATCGAGGCATATGCTCGCAATAAATGCAACTCGAAAATCATAATTCACTTATGGCACTGAGGCGAGCATTCTATACAGCCAGATCTAAACAACGGCAATTGAAACGAGAGAAATCCGAAAATGAGTATAAAACGAGCATGCATCTGGTTTCATTACACGGAAATACTCAATTGGCATAGATATATTAAAAGCAATCACAAGAAACGATCTGAAGCTTCATATCCTCTGCCTCTTACAGCCACATCGAATCGGAAACAACGGATGACGAAATCCTTTTGAAAACCACAGACAAAACAAAAACCATTCACACAATCAATTGAGCCGAAAGTCATAACTCGAAAAGAGATGCAAAGTGATTTTGAAATTGTGGGTAAATCGTTTTGTCTATTTAAACTACCGCAACTCAATTAAAATCACGCATAACAATTCTCAATCATTCGATTTGTTCATCGTGCCTGTAGCACTCTGTAAACCCATTCAATTCCATCTAAACGTAACCAATTTGACTCAATTAACTTCGAAACCGCTTTGAGTTCATTCCATTTTATCTCTTTTTTTCTTCTCCCGAGTTGTATTTTTTTCGTTTGTTCTTTTTTTTTATTCTCTGGCAAATTCACATGTCACATTTCCTGCATGCGCTTAAACTGGTTGGTTTGTTGGGTGGTGTAAGTGTGTGTGTGTATGTGCCGCCGTCAATCTTAGCATTTTCAATCATAACCGGCACCAACTGACTAATTGTTTTGCTGTATACGATTAAAGCAGACAGGAGTTGAAGTGAGATCATAACGTGAAGAGAGAGAGAGAGAAAAAAAGACTGAATGCCCGTGAACGACAACAAAACAGTGTAAACAAAACGACCAACAAAAGTAACAACAACAAAGGAAAAAAAATTGGATAAATTGTTTTCTCACACACAATAAAATTGGTTCTGCCATTTTAACCGTAGCAAATCATAACGCACTCGGCTTTGCCGTGCATTTAAAATGCAATACAATCATCATCGTCACCAATTCTATTGAGAAATAATCGGGTTTGCAGTTGTTTCGTTATGCGAGTATGTGTTTTGTTTTGGGTGCGTTGCGCGCGCCTGGGAAATGTGATGTCGGCACAATACAAAGCCAGAGCGCTGAATTAACTAGCAATAAGATCGGGTATAACATTGTGACTAATGCGTGTAATAGGAATGATAGTAGAGTGTGCAATGCGCAAAGGGAGTTGCATGCAATTGAGCTACGAGTTGTTGGTGCTGGTGTGTGCGTGTGCGAGGGCTGCTGCTGCTTCTGTCAATTCCAAAAGTATCTCTGATTTGTAATGATTCCGACGAAACTCAATACTTTTGCTGCTGCTTCTGCTGTCGTTCGTCCTCGTGACATTGAATTGATACAACTGAAAATTGGAAGCGTCGCACATACCATATTCCATCCGCACTGTAAAATTGTCAGCTTAACATCAACCGTCTTGACAGGCTGCTTCTTATTTGTCTCATTAAGTAATTTTTCCGTGTTTCACTCACAATGCTAAACTGACAGAGTAGCAAAGATCTCTTCATGCTCGAAACAGGTCCTCCTCCCAAACGAGAACCTTTTTTCTCTCTCTTTTTTTTTTCAACAATTTTACAATTTTACACAAGTTCGCGCTTGACGCCAATTTTCTATTAAAAATTCATTAAAGTCGGTGTACAGCGACAAACCGTCCGCATGAATATTTCAGTTGGCATTGCGTCTGCTGTCTTCACAACAAAATGCCGCTAACAAACTTTTGTTCCCATTGTGTGTATGTGTGTGTGTGCGCGCAACGGCGAAATTGTGTTAACAATTGGCATTTGTTTTGTGACAGCACAAAAATGTCGTGTGTTCATTAGAAAACAAAAACTGAGGGATAAAAAACCGTTGATGAAACCAAACCCAGCCATGGAAATTCAACAGCATTTGAAATTGAAGTGTGCGCAAATTGGAGGATTGGAACGAGGATGGTAATTGCAAAATCGGTTTGACAATTCGTTACAGTTATTAAAAGCAGTGCGCGGCATTCGCTTCGAGGCATGTGTGTGTGTGCGTGTGTGTGTACGAGAGAGCGAGTATTTTCCGCTGTTCATCAGTTAATGCGATTAGAACTAGAGACACAGAGAGAAGTTTCGAAACATGGGTAATGGGACAAATAAAAACATGACACGTTAACAACTTATCTTCTCGTTCAGCAGTGCTTCCGTTGATGTCAACGTGTGTGGTTTTTATGGTGATAAAAGCACCCGAAATGTGCATATATATGGAATGCTCGCGCATGCCTGTCCATCATACATCAACAAAAGCCGAAAAAAAATACACACAGAGCAATAATGTGTACGTCAAGTTGGGGAATTTCAATAGCATGCTAATTTCGCCTTTTGTCCTCATACTGGCTGACAAAGGATACACATTGGCTCATATTTGTTTTTTTTTCTTCTTCGGCTGGTTTGCGAACGCAATTCGCTTCGGTTGCGTTAAAAATTCATGTCCATCAAAATCATCATCGAAAAGCACGCCTCGCGCAATGAAACGATAATAATTTAATGCGATATGTGTACGCTGTGTGAATGTCAGTGTAAAAAGTAACGATTTTGTATTAAGCGTATCTAGAATTTCAAGTGGAATTATTCGGTTTTTGAGACGATTTTCTTTGTTGCAATTGACAACCCCACACACGCACACCAAACCGAATTTCTGTTGAAAGAAACACACGAACGATGTCAACTCTTCAAATTGCAGCCACAAAATACGGAGCTTAAACATATTTTGCCCGACAAGAACGCAGAACCGAACAAGAAAAAGAGAAAAAAATGTGTCAGGCCCATGTTAACTTTGCACAATAATTTCGTGAATTTTCGACAGCCACGATTTTGCTGTTTGCATACACAGTTGCCGGAACAGAACCTAAGCAAAAACCAAATCATGGAATTTAAAAATAAAATATAAATACTAACGTTTCATTTTGAAATGTATTCATGATGACACATTTCACTGGTTTTTAGCAAATGCATTTCGCCATCCATTGGGTGGTATATATTATGGCTGGTTTAAACGGTAAGTTGAAGGGAATTCGGAGCACGCGACAAAATTTGACAAATTAAGTAGATGGTTGACTGGATGAGGGATAGATAAAATGCTTGCTCTTTTCAAAGAAAATGATTCGTCTTCATGAAAAAAAAATACAGTTTTTTAAGCTAATTTCGTTTCATTTTCCATGTTGAACTGTAAAATACCAAATTATTTGAAGAAAAATCAACAAATAATTAATGAAATGAAATTATGAATTCATAAAATACGTCTCATCAATAAGAAATCGTCTAAAAAAAACTGACAAGTGTTACTAAACATAAAAGATAGCCTTATTTCAAAATGAAGGAATTTAAAACAATCGAGAACATCATTCCTTTATAATATTTTATTTTGGGTATCTTATTTCATCCCATATAAAACAAACAAATGGCTTTCTCAAAGAAAAAAACAAATTTATCGTTCATTTTATGATATTCCAAATTCGGAATTTATGAAATCAACAATATTTCACGATTCATTATTAATGGTGAATAATTTTTGAATGATTTAACACGCCGACACATGTTATGGAGGCCGAGTGAGGCGCATCATAAAACAAAGCCAAATGCAAATAGACATTCACTAATTTGAATGATTAGGCTAAATCAACATCATTTTCGATTTTATTAAAACCCGAACGAAGAGCCTTTTGAAAAGAAGCTTTGAATAGTGAACAGACAAACGGTGGAAATGAGCCCACGAACCACGACTGACGATATTTAAAGACGAAAAATAAATATTCAAAAAAAAAGACCCCATTAAAATACTAAACAATTACCACCTGCTGATCGATCGTACATCATCGCATCATTGGCGTCATTTCAGCTCTAAAATGGAAATGGAAACGATAAATAAAACCTGAAAAGAAAACAAATATTTGCACGTGCGTCCACCAATATTAATTGCTTGACCATTTGGTGATTTAATTAATCGAAGCGCTCTAATTGAGGATGAGTGTGGGTCTTGAATTGAATTCAACCATGAACTAACCGGCATTTTGTATTGAATTGCATTGTATGCAAATTTTAGGAAGAAAAAAAAAACAAAAGATCGAGAAGATTTAGTCAAAAGTCTCGAAAATTCGTCTTGAATGCCTGTCCAAAAGAAACTTGAATTCCGGTCCTTGCCCTTTCCAACAAGTAATTAATTAGAGCAACATTTTCGTTTTGGCAAACCATGTCAAACCATTCAAAATCATGTTTCGATTTCCATATTGGCTCGAATTACGCATTAGCATGCAAACTAATAAACTAACAAACATGTCTTAGCGGCAGCAAGATGGTAAGCGATATGTGACAAGATGATTAGATCTTAGCTGAAAAATATGTTATGAAACACTATGTTCGTATCAAATTGAACTCATCGCGTCCATTAAAATCGATGAAATACACCTGTTTTCCATCGATACATCTTTCAACACACAAAAGAGGAACGGCTGCTTGTGCGCAGGCAACAAAGGCAAATATTGCGCCTCGAAGATCGAACGAATTGATAAAAGCGACAGAGTCGGTCATAAAACTAATGTGTGAGAGCGTGTGAGAATATTCATGTATGATATGCGATATGCGCATTTAGGTTCGTTAAGACATTCTTGCATCACCAATTAGAAACATTTAAAATTCCATCACGTCACAATTTGACAATCCACAAACCATCGAACCCCAAATATGCTCTCACTTCGGACAGATTAAACAGACTGATAAAAAGGATCGCGTTGGATATTTACCTTTTCGAGGGGAATTAATTTTTTTTCGGAATGTCTAACAAATATGCTTAACAGATAAACATCGCTGATATTTATGCCGTATTATGATGAGAAGGGAAGATGAAATGTTCCAATATTCTCGCATAATATGCAGAATCGAATGTTTGCGATGATTCATCGGTGATAGTCAAAGTCGGGTCATAAAATAACGATTTTATGGTTCCATTTGAAAAGAGAAAATAATACAATTTCATTCAGAATATCGAATTGGCATCAATTAATACTCGATTCGCAGAGAATTTGTCATTTCCAATGGATCATTTCGCTCCGCCTTCTGAATAGAGTAACTATGGCGCGAAGAAAAATCACCGTATGAAAAACATTATAAAGGAAATAAAAAAAATTTCATCTTCTTTTCAAAAGAAATCTCGCACAAAAGAGATTTTGAAATGCACGTGTCATTGCAGGCTACGTGCCGCGAAAGCATCTTGTGTGTTGAGATGGCCGAGAAACCGCTACGTATCATTGACTATTGGAAAAGAGAGAGCGAGCGAGCGACACACACAGAGAGACTAGATGTAAAAAATAACATTCCCAAAAATTATCCATTATTTATTCGTATAAAATCCGGTGTAATTTGTTGCAATTAGCTTAAAATATGTGATTATATTGTGTGTTGGCAGAAGCAGCCAAAAGGTCAGTCGATTCAATAAATCTTGAACGAATAAACAATAATCGATTGAATGTTGGTGCGTGTCTGGCTGGCGATAAAAAGAATAACGGAGAAGCAGTAAACCCGAAGCAAACTGCTATGATTATAGAGCGGCTCGCATTTTTCTTGTATTTAATAATCACACATTACAGAATGACACCTACAATCATACAATCAAAACTAAACACGTTTCGTTTGGGTCAAAACTACAAACTGCTTTAATGATTCGATTACAAATTACCCGATTGTTTCACCGTGTACCGCGCACGCATCGTAGATTCGAATTTAATAGTCGCATCCAATGGCCAGTGAGCGCGCGCATTGTTTGCCATTCAGAGAAAGGTAACTTTTGACAATAGGTAAACATTTGTTTTTTCGATTCACATGGCTATATCATTAAGGCTAGTTGGCTATTATTTTGTGATACAATTTTTGGTTTCTTTTGTTTATTTATCACATAAGAACATGGCAAAATAACAAAACAAAACAACGTGATGGAATGACCCCACCTTCATTACAAACAAATTACATAGTAACAGTAGCGATTTTCACAGCTTGCACATCAAGATTTCCGCTACGGAGAAAAATCGTGGTGAAGCACGAGGCATCATGAAGTGGAAACCACAGTTCAAAAGTGAAAGATTCTTTTGATCTCTTTGATCAGCACATGCCTCCATCAATCGAAACATGTTGATTCAACATTGTTCAAGTTGCAACATGCAGCATGGAAAGTGATTTTCCACTCGAGTTTTGAAACACTTTTTTCAGTACATACACCACTAATAACACTGACTCCAATGCGACTACTCCAGTATATTCTAACATTGAAAACATATTTTTTATAAATAAAATCTGCACTATAAAAATCATTTACTCGCCGTAAATTGGAATCAGTGTTGTCATTTAGCCACGTGTCGCCGTTATTGATTTGCATCAAAAGTGTGCGAAAAACGTGTTTATAAACCCAAAATTTTCATTTACATGCACTGCAGCGAGTCATTAAACAACACATTTTGTCGAGAGAGAGAGAGAGAGAGAGAGAGAGAAAAGTTGATATAAAATTATAATAAAATAGTTGATTATCCGAAATGAGCTGGAGTAGACAGATTAATTGAATATTTAAAAAGTGTCTCGTTTCAGTGCAAACACAGAAAAAAAAGAGTCAATGAGTTGCATTAATTGAGTATTCATTCGGGCGCATGTAGTAAAGTTAAAACTTGCAAACCATAGTACAATCGAGTTAATTCAATTTTGGCTGGAATTCCAGTGTGATTTATCGATTTAGCCGTGTGAATGTGCGAAATCAATTAAATGCGTCCATCGGGACTAAATTTATTTTAAATGCGTCAATGTGCAAAAAACGGCCATTTCAAATCGTTTCCATTTCGAGTACAATAAACACGGAACGATGTGAAGGCAATCAATCTTTCGAGTAGTGATTTTTTTTCTGCTCTCTGTATCTCATGTGCGTTGTCCATTGTGCAAATAATAATTGATTGGTGCATTCTCGCGCGAATTGGCCTAAAGTGAGCAATGGCATTTAACTCTATCACACACATTGCACTGAGAATAAAAGCGAATAAATGAACTGGAATTGGTAATTTATGCTATGAATTTCACTAACCTTTTCTGATTGAAAAGTGAAGCCGAGAAGCAAATGGTTTCGGTGTGTGCAGATTCGTACAGATTCCGGTTAAGTACATATAGTAGAGCCGAACATTGTCTATTTAAACGTCATGATTGAGAAGCTATTTAATTATTTCTCTGTAGCAGTTGCATTGAATGTGGTGCTCATTGAAAGTCATTTTTCACCACATACACAACAAAGCGATTGGCCAAAAGATTTCACGCTATTGTGCATCTCATAATCGATTTTTCGGGAAACAATAACAATGTAATTGGCGGGCTGGCAGAAGAAGAAGAAGAGCCACAAGATCGATGGTTTGTTTCGGTTGTAAATTCTAAAAACGAATTTCAATTCGGCGCTTGACCATTTGGACAATGTTCTGTGCATTGAACACAGATGCAAATAAAAGATAAAACTTATCAATTTGTCTCCATTTTACATTGTGAATTTGGCTTTTTCAGCTCTCGAAAATTGCATTCACACACACACACACACACACACACATTTCACAGGCCTTTTAATCCAAGCGCCGCCGCTGCTATCGCAAATTCATTTCACAAAATTTGTGTTTATTTGTGCAGAAAAGTTTATGCCATTTACGATTGTTCAATGGTCATTCTACTGCAATATGCTTTATACACTCTTCCATGCCGGAACAGGAGTGGACATTGTGGTGATAAAATGTCTGCATTAGAATTTTGCACCACTACTTTCGATTGCGCACATTTTGGGTAGTTTTTCAGGCAGATCTCTCAGTGCCCATGAATTACTGAATGCGAAGAATTAAAATTTATTACCAACTGAGCAGTCATTTGGCCGTTTTTCGAGAGATACAGCTAGTGTATAAATTGCGATTTATAAGGCTTTTATTCAATCGAAATGGTCAAATCAACAACATCGAGCAAGAAAATATTGGTTTTTACACTGTAAAATGCCGTATCACAGCTAGACTACATTTATACCTGTTTCAGTGATTAATTTTAAACTAACAACAAATTTTACGCACGTTCTCGCTCATTCTCTCACTCTCTTACTCTATTACTAACTTTTTACCACACTCTCTGTCTGTCTCGTTCGCTCGCACGATGTGTCGCGTTCAGATAATGTAACGCAGATTATCGACCGGCAAAATGACATTGCGGTAAGAGTTGAACATTATTTGTTAACCGCTGCTGCGCTGTATATTTGTCAGTGATCATATATGCCATCTGTTTCCTCTTCAAAATGACCATATTTTCGAATCGATCATGAGAGGCCACGTGAAAACACGATCAACACAGAAAAAAATGAACAAAATTTGAACGAATCATGAAAGCAATGACCAGGTCGTCAAAATTTTAGCCAGCAGTTCGAGTTGACGTGGGACAAAAGTGGCATTGTGTGGATTTCATGCGCTTCACTCAATCGAACACACTCTGAGTGCCATGCAATAACGTTGTGGTCACAAAACCATAATCACTCTGAACAAACGAATACAAATTGAAGCGAGTACATCAAAAACAGTAAATTGACCCATGCAAAAATACCTTCATTTGAACTGCAACGAAAATTGGAATCAAGTCAATTGAGAATTTTGCATACAAAAACTCTTTAAATATACCAATTCGGGGTCACTTAGATAATTTTAAACCAAACCTCAACTTTAATGAGATCTGTACCTAAAATTCCGAATGTGGAAAATGATTCGGATTTGTTAGTAAACAAAGGACAAAAATGAGTCGGCAAATCTTTTGCAATGAATGTAAAGTGATCGTTGTGGTTTTTTTTTTGGAAATTTTAAAATGAAAATAGCATTTGTTGGAGCACTCATTCGAAGTGTTACTGAAATTGACGCTCTTTGAAGTAAGGAAAATGTGTAGTTCGACAATGAGAAACAAAAAAAACGTGTATGATCCAGATTCATCCCGTTAAACTAATTAGATAACAATAAAACTGGATGTGCGTGCAATGGAAACTTGTGTTGGGCGAGAAAAACAACAATGTATCTGTGGAATCGGCATTTATTATCATCCAGTTAAGTGAAAGTAACACGCCCAATCGATTTATTTGGAAGCATATGGCTTAGTCATGTATGTATGCTTGGGT
>NW_022595253.1:557718-617497 GCF_009176505.1 Sitodiplosis mosellana
CTCTTCATCTTCGGTTTCGATGGTTGCATGTGCGTCGACGGATTTGTCGAAGTGAGTGTTTGGAGGTAAGCATGGGCACAAAATACAACAAATCTTACATATCATCCATCAGTTATTCAGTAAATAGGAAAGTGTCAGTAAGTGGCATCGTTTTCTATGTTGTTCATCAACAATTTATCATCGAAACGGTGAGTGGAGTGTCTCTCTCGACCATTCAAGCATGGAAATGATAATTGAAACAAGCACACGTTTTCGGCCACCAAATCTGTGTTTCACGACGGTTTTGATCAGAAAGAGAGAGAGAGAGAGAGAGAGAGAGAGTGGCAACTGATTGAAATTGAAGTGGCCCAACGCTCAACAAGATTAAATTGAATAATAATAGCGCTTCAACTTGATTTTATTGCCGCATGAAACGCGATTGAGAGAATGAGCGTTTTTTTATTGTTGTAGTTTTTCTGCAGCACCACACACAAATCTGTACTAATTGCTTTGCATGTTTGATTCTTTTCGCCCAGTTCTCTTCATTTGACCCAATTGATGTTGCCATTTTCACCGACTTCTTCGCTGTGGTCATTTTTCATCCGATTTTTCCTCATCGAGTGGTTTCGAAATAAAATGCTCTTTATTTAATTAAAATAAAGCAAACAAATTACGTTAATTTACTTTCTCAGAAGCATACACAAACACCACGTGATGCAGATTCACTTGATTGATTCGATTATGCTGCATCTAATGCGACCATCTCTCCACTTTCTTTAATTTCACCATCAAACTTCAGAAGACCACAAATATGAAATTGAAAAGTTTTTTTTTCTCCTTTTTTTTCTGACGTGCACAAAAAGTTTCTCAAAACACCATTTCATTTTATTCAATTAAAACTTTCAATTCTTCTTCGTCGGCAAATATGCGTTAAAGTAGACACAGATGACGCCAAAGATGACAGCTTGTCCTACTCTTCTCAAATTGTTTTGTGTTTTTTTTTCTCACTCTCCAAATGAAAAACAGATTGAAACATGAATGTTTCGGGGCCGAAGCGAAAATGCAAAGCCACAAACAGATTCGTTTGTTGGTTTCCGCACACCAAACAAACTGTCAGACATTTCACAATCGCTTTGAACTATTGACTCCCGAAGTTACAGTTTATTATACAGTTTCGACTCCATCATTAGAAGTCATTAGGTTATTACAATAATACATTTCCGTGAGCCATATAATTTTCCCCCTTAAACAATCATCCAGAATGGGAATAGCACCGAGAATCCAAATGATTCAAAACAACACTGGCTGGAATGACTAAAGCATAATTGTTGATGTCATTACAAAATGTTGCCAGCTGAAAACACCAACAGCAAAGCAGCATCACAAGAATCCATCAGAAAAAAAATTGAATGTTTTCTTTTTCGGTTTGAAGAACAAAAAACAACAACAACGGCAAAAAAAAATGAAATGCATATTGTTTCTTAATTTGGTGTTACAGTGAGATTATATGTTTTTGTTATTTCAAAGCTGAAAAACCAAACTCGACTAGAAAGAAAAAAATTGAAACCAAAAAAAAAGTATGTTTTCTAACAAAAACATTTTTTATGCGTGCTTAATGCATTACACACTGACATTTGGCTAATTTTCTCTCTGTCCACGCGTAGGAGCTTCATTTTCCAACCGTTTTTAAGGGATGTAAATAAAAATGAAATTGAAAAACGCAATGACGCGTGCCTGCAATAAAAAAAAACAGTCGAACGTTTGTAATTAAGAGAGTAGAAAAAGCAAATAGGTGTTTTTTTATCAATCGTTCTGATGCGTCAGACACTTTGAATGGCATTTTTTTATGTAATATTATTATGGAAACCATCCCAGAATTCATCGTTTGACTCGCGTCGTAAATACGTTTGCATTTGATATTGAAATTGTGGGTGTGATGAGGTCATATCGATAAATCGAAGGTCGCGCAATGTTCGAGTACATCAAAATTGCTTCAGCCTCGATTGTCGTATGAATATACACAACACGTGCTATTTGAATACCAATATGACTTTTATCCATTTCACTGGGCAAAAAAAAAACGGAACGTATTGTGGATGGCATTTTCATTAGGGCTAGTAATTACTACACAAGTGAACATTTTCTCAACTTTCGTTGCACTTAGGCTTAATTACAATTTGTTAAAGAGTAAATTGATATTTTGCTAAACACAAGGATCGCTCAACCGTTTTTTTTTACCTTTTTTTCCATCATTTTAGTCGGCGATGTGGAAAGGTGGCACCAAATTGCCATCGGATTTGTTGGATCTTTGAAATGTTGGTAGCTCATCAAAAATGAATATAATTTCGTCGAAAAAGGGGTGAAAATGTGAGCAAGTTAGCATTTTCGGAATTGAATTCGAATAAAAATAAAGTTGTGAAAAACGGAATGATGACGAGTGCTCGGCACAAGGGCTCGAAAATTCCAATTTCAAGTTGCCAGCGTTTGTATGTGTGTGTGTGTTTGAGCGAGAGAAACGAGTTGAAGGCAAGCGACAATATACCCGCACACACATTTCATTCGTCTGATTTATGTGGCGTAACGAATTAGTTCGCATTTTCAGAGCGCGTTCACTATCGAGTTCACATGCTCATTTTCCCGATCATCATTTTATTCGCATTCGGGCTGTAGATTGAGTCGCGATGAAATTGTTATCAAAAAAAGACGATAGCAGTATATCCGAAACTACGGAGAAGCACACAACATCGCATTGTATCCGTGTGCGTTGTGAATTTTACTTGCGCGCTCTCCGTTGAGCCTTTCGAAAATCTAATCGCCTTTTCAATGTCATGTTTGCCTGGCTCTATTTCTCGAGTACAGTCGAGATTTATTATCATGTTGAATGCAAAGAGACCATGATGATACGGCTCTGTGAGCTGCTGCTGAGTTGTTCCATTTTTAGGCCATCCATTCTTCGCATCACTGAATTTTTGCGAGCGTGTACAGAGAAAGCGCAGCACTACCATTTTACACAAAACCGTTGGCATGTATTCTCCCTTTTGACACTCATTTTTAGTTGTGCGCGACTCAATTGCTTTTTCAACGTTTTCACATCCGAATTTTCAGGCGCTGCCAGGCAAACGCATTACTTTAAATCACACGATAATAAAAAATAAAAGTTATGCGCGGAACACACAGAGAGTGAGAGAGAAAAAAAACAGCAAAGTCTTACAGTGATTCCGTTGCAGGAAAACACCGACGAAATTGACGTTGGGAAAAGGGTGGAATGACAAAAAAGAGTCTCCAAAACTGTCTCTGCTACTGGAAATGCTGTGAAGCGTGGGCTATCAACAAAGTAACGCGGGTTTTAGCAAATACATAAACACAACGCCTCCGATAAACGAGAAAATTTTTAAAATGATATAAAAATCGATTTCCTTCTTCCTTTTTCCTCGCTGCTCTGCCATGGAAACTCAAGAGCTCGTTGGCTGCTCTTCTTGCCGTCGCCGCCGCAAGTCACACACTCACTTGTGGAAATAGTAGTAATATTTTGCACATTTTCGAATAGATTACGGATATCGCTTCAGCACATTTCGGAGCGAAAAAAAAAACCTCGTCAAAACTTTCTTAAATTTAAGGCTTTTGGAGCAAATACCCTTTTTTTCTTGGTCTCCAATTCTTTTTTGGACACGAAGATAAGCAACGAAAGAAAGTTTAACACTTTTATCGGTAGTTTTCTTTAAGGGATAAAATGGATGGATATCCAGCCGACAAAAAAAAAGAACAAGGAACATAGTTTCATTGACGGGATTTTGCGAACGAAACACGGATAAACGGAGCAAAATACTCTTAACGCTCTCTTTCTACTCAGCGAATGTTGTGAAGGTGTGTCGATTAACACACATTGAGGATGAAACAAAGACCGTCCCGTTTTTAGTGCTACTCGTTTATGGGCCCGAAATAAACGTCTTTCATTTTCGCATGGCCGCTTTATCATTAACATAAACAATCGACCCAAATCGATTAGTCAACTAAAATCCTCCTTCGACTTGACCTGAAGCATTTGAACATTTTCCACAGCATTCGATTCAACTCAGAGAAAAAAAACAAAAACAACCAATGACCATAATCAGAAAAATGATAAATCGTTTGTTCCTTTTGAGCGTATCGCTTTTCTTTCCATAACCAATTTGTGTTTTTTTTTTTTGCTTTCAAGATCAAAGTTCGACATTCGTGTTAAAATTAATGTGAACATCCTGAGAGCGTCGAAACAGTGCGCTCACTTTCATTAAAGTGTGTTGAAGAGAAAAAACCAAAATGTTACGCATAAAAAAAAACTTAATTTCGTCTAGACGATAGACAAATTCATTAACTTGTACGATGCACCGAAAAATTTGTGTAAATATTAGTGGAGGCTTGAAATATTGGAATCCAATACACGCATTGTTTTGATTTATTCGTATTCATTTTGACTTTATCGAAGCGAATAATAGGAATGGGCAATCAGAGCAACCACTCGAAAAATCAAAAAATTTCTGATTTTTCTTCTTCGCGTAGCTTCATGTATAATTAGACCGAAACACGAAAATGATTTATGAAAAGCGATCGGGTAGGTGTTAACTCACTCATTACGATATGTTGAACTGCCAATTTTGGCTTGAAAACAATGTGATTTTTTCAATCGATCAACCGAGTCAAATAACAAAATCAACCAATTTCGACGTAATTTTTTCGATAATCATGAAACTTTTGTTTTCGTTTCAAATTAAGATTATTTTCTCCAAAAAAAAAGAACACTTGATCTTGCCTTGGATACAAGTGATTTTCTAGTTCCATTAAATGCTTTCCAATAACCATTCAAAGTGGCCATTAAGCTGTGTTTATTATTTTCCAATTGTTGTTAATTTGAGAGTAGAGTAAATGGGCCAGATTGAATGATGCCGCAATTGAGAATGCAAAAACAAAACCGAACCAACGTTGGCGATAATCACTCCAAATAACTGCAATCATTTCATTACTCGCACCCAATATGTACACATCGCGTTATTGATGCTGAGCGAAAAAAAAAAATCACAACAAAACAACGGAAAGCTATAATTTTTTTGTTCCCGCGATCTATTCATTAAAACGATTCGAATTAAATGACTTTGAAGTGTTGTATAACGTAAAGTATCGCGAACACTAAATTGCTGCAGAAAATTTGTTTGAAATCAAACGCGCTGAGAATCGAATCAAAACGCGATTATTTGTGGAAAAAGTTGTGCATGCCGATAAATGCGTCAGTTGTTAATACTTTGTTGCGAAAGTATCACGTTGAATATTCAACCATCGAACGGTTTAACCAGTGATTAGAGCCAGAAAAAATATCATGATTATCACGAAATTTGATCAAAGTGCGATTTGATCGTTTTCATTTCCACAAAAAGTGGTTTAGGCATGGAAGCGAGAGAAAAAACGGTTTCAAGAAAATCGTTTTCTTTTCATACAACTAAAACGGTTTTTATGTTATATATTCACAATCGAGCGATATTTATCAAGTGAAATGTGGCAATGATTAAACGATTCAACACTTTCGATGTACAGTACATGCATGTGTGTGTGTGTGTGTGTGCATTGTGGTCACCCCGTGAACGGCGGCTCATAAATTTGAATGAAAATAGTGACGATGTGGCTGCCAAGGTAAGGAAAAAAGGCGAGAAAAACATGGTGTGTAATCCAGACTATAAAAGGAAATGTGCGGCATCTACTGCGCATAGGAAAAAAGTAGAGTGTTTTTTTTCCGGATCGAACAATTGTAACACAACAGTAATGAAAATTAATTCCCACTTTATTAGCTAAGCAAAGCATGACGAAAAATCATAAAATCAGCTAATTTATTGCTTGTTAGTATGTTGTTCGAATTTGAATTTGAAATTAACAATTGAATATGATGAATGCATCGTTCGTATCTGAAGTGTTGTGCACATTCCCTTCTCCCTCCATCCCGTTGGCGAGCGGGCGCGCATTCATTCGAATTTATGATTTCGTTTTACATGTTTTATCCGATGCAATCGGAGAATAGAACGAATTCCATTTGACGCTGGACACGGTCGCAAATTTTCAAAAGAACCACTAGCCAGCTCCACATTAATGAAAACATTTTAATTAGGTTTCACATTTGCAACTTTTACATTTTATTTCCAAGTTTTGTGTTTTGAATGGGCAACGAATCCGTATATCATTATGGATTAATCGCAAAATTGAATACTTAAGTGAGAAAATTAAGAGCGGAAGAAAAATTAAATGGGAAAAAATACGAGCGAGCAATTGTCGACAGCAATTCGTTAGAAAGTTATTCGCGCTCAATGCCTTTTGAAGTTGATTCGCGTAGAAAACAGGGAAATTAGATTGATTTACGTCAAATTTTGATGACACTCGAATTCATATCGTGCCTTGAAGCGATGCGTGCATACACTAAATTCAAACTATCAAACGTTCAACTCGTTCAATCATCAATTAATTTGAAAAGAGTGCAGTGTATGACCTCGCCACATTTCGACTTCGACCTTAAAATAGCGCAAATTTGGGGTTTTTCAGTATACACACGTTATAAATTATGATATGAATCTAAATTTTGTTGAAAGAAAAAGAAGGCGAGAAACAAGCGAAAAGAAACGAAATTAAAGAGAGAGAGAGAGAGAGAGAGAGAGAGAGAGAAAAGTAACAAAGAAGTGTATGATGGAAACGACAAACGTATGAAAATCATGTTGCACACACCGAAATGGAAAAGGAATATTTTAATGAGAATAACGGCCGTGCCGTCATCGTCTTACATGATAAAGAGAGGAACAGAGGCAAATCGAGGGCTCTCGCGTGAATTTCAGCTTTGGTATGCATGTTCAACGCAATGTTAAAGAGAATAAAATGATTAATTATTTGGCTTTCATTAATAACAGAGAGATTAATTATATTTTTTTGACATTTTTTCACTGGCGTTGTGTTTTTACTCCATGCATTCGTTATTGCTCCGTGTGTGCTCGCGAGTATCTTGAGATTCCAATCAACGATGAAATACGAACAGAACAAAATGGATTCATATATGTTCATGCAAACACGGATGAAATGCAATACGTTGGTGTTTGAGAATTTGCGTTTTGCTCTGGCTCATGTGTGGAATGGTTAAAAAAACAAATTTCCTTAAAATAAATCGATTTAACGAATGGAACAAGCGCAAAAGTGATGCATTTCACACAATTTACGAGAGTGAAAAAAACTACGGATTGAAGTCTTTTGTGAGTGTCGACGTTCAAAAGTCATTAGGGGTTAAAAGAAATTTCATTGTTTCGGCCGAAGAAATCGTTTATTTTTTTTTTTCTTGAAGGCGATAAAGAAAAATGAATCGAAGCGATGATTTTTGAGCCGTTTTGCTGCCTTTTCTTCTCATATGAATGTTTTGACTTTCCTTTTTCATGCTTTACATCGAATTTGTATTCAGATTCCTTTGATTGGTCCTTTCTTTGTATGCTGACGAACACTGAAAAGGCACCCATCGTTGCCTTTTCTTCGAATATTCAACGCTAGCTCTGTTCTCTATTACAAAAAATAGTTCTAAACGCCAGCGAAACAACTGAATTCCACTGAAAATCAAAAACCATTCAAAAAAAAGTCGTCTTTTCACTCGACAGTCAAGCTCTATTACAACCGAGTGATAATTAATTATATCGCTTCTTTTTCGGAGGAGAATCTATTTTGAATATGGTCGAAGCGCACGCCTTCAACGATGCGTAAATCATCGATATATCCGCCTTTGACGAAACAATGACTCGATTTCGACGCAAAACCCATTTCACCCAAACAAGTTCTATTCAAATGGGCTTTGTTTTCATATTTTCCATCAACGCGATCTATCGATTATTCCATTTCATCGGCACCATCATCATCATTCGTTCGACCATATAGTAGTCAATTCATTTTTCTTTCAAGGTGGCGTTACAATTATCGCTTACAATGGGTCGATTTTCCCGATCGTTTACATACATTCAAATCGACTGACAAACGTCAGCTCAAAACGTATGTTGATTGAATTGTTTGCATTAACATTGAAACGGAGTTAGATTGAGCATAAAATCGACTTTTAGTGACGATAGAATCGAATCGGAAGTTGTTATTCAACTAAGCATGGGTGAGACCGAAAATGGATTTTCTAAAGCGAAAATTATGGTTTCGAACCGAAAACGGTGTTTTTTTTTTTTCGAAGAGAAAATCTTTCAACGATCGAAGAACAAATGCAGTGAAGCGTTTTTTTTAACGAAAGGAAGTGGATTTTTTTTTTCTGGTGATTTTCAGCTTCTAACGTTTCATTGACGACCATATGCTGAACCAGCGATTCAACATTCGTATTCAAATTGATAATGATTAATTGTTCGTTGTTTCGGCTTTGAATGTCAACAAATTCGGCTGCAAATGATGGGTTCTGTTGAAAGTGATTTCCTTCTTGAATGCACTTTTGATGGCGTGGCGATTATGACAAAATATTTTCGATACTTTTCCTCCATTCAATCAAATCCCGAAAAAAAGGAATTGAGAAAAAAAAAATCAAAGTAAATGCCAATAAAAAAAAATCAAAATGTGATAGAGAAATCGATAATGTTTTTATCCTGAAAAGACCACTTTGTGTGGGTTCCTATTTAGTGTGTGAAAGAAAATCTAAAAATCGATTCATTCATACGAGTTAATAAGGTGGTGGTGTATTTTGTTGTGCCTGTTCAGCCTCAACAATTTAATTTGAAAATCACATATAAAAAGTCGCTGGATCGATTTCGAATTGGTCTTACATGGATTCGCTAAATAGCGTCATTTATTTTCTCGAAAGTCATTTCAGTGCATCGAATGGTTCGATGATGATATCGTCGTAAATGCATTTAGAAGAGAAAAAAACGAAATTCTGTTGGTCGTTTCGATTGTGCCTTTTGATTGATTGATTGATTCGAATCGATAATAGAATCCATAAAGTATAGTACCTATATAGAAATGCATCCATATTGAATGCTGGAAATGACAACGTGTCTGCGTGTTTGGTTGAATGTGATGGCAACTACATCTTCGGATTGTCGATCATCATTGCCTCCTCTTTTTTCTCTGGTCTTTCATCCGTCGTTGGTTCGTCCGTACAGGCGATTTGCTGAGGGTTTTTTTTCACCGTAGGCTCATCAATTTATATAAAAATGACACATCATTCAACAAAATCGAAGCATTTCAGTGTACAAATCGCTTCGAATGAACCGGCAACAACATCTAACCAGAGAGTGGTGGATGAGCGCGCTCACACAATCTGGTACATCAACGATTTTGGTACGATATCGCGCGCGCCGTCATGATTGCTTGTTCTTTTGTGATCGGTACCAGTGTTTTTTTTAGCAGCAGTAGTTTTCGTCTTTCTTTTCGTTGTCATCTTAACATTTTTATTTTGAAATCATATCAATGCGTTCAATCTTGATCTCATGAGAATGAATGATAAACGTACAAATCAAAAAAATGAATTATTAAGAAGGAAGCGCATGATTGTTATGAAAGACAACAACAACAACAACAACAACAACAAAAAATGAAGAACGAATCGTTCGGAAAAGAGTGTTTTTTTCCTCTTCGTTTGTGTTCATTTATTGAACAAGTTTCGCTTTTTATCGAGATATGCATTTCTGTCATACACATTTTATATTTAACGAAAATGACATTTCACAGAATTGGGCTTTGTTTGTGCGTTTATTCGGCTTCGCTAACATCGAGGTGGCTAATGCGTTTTATCGCTTGACTGACTGCTTTAAAGCATCTATCAACTATGAAAATTCTTCAGATTTTTTTTTGTTTTCTCTGTCTCTTTCTCTCTCTCTCTGTCTCTTTCTCTCTCTCTCTCGAATAAATTAAATATAATTGAAATGAAAAAAGGCAAACACGGTAAATAATGTGTAATCATTAGAGATGGGTGATAATTTACGGTCAGTGGAAGAGGTTATGGAAATGAGCAGACATTTGAAAAAGACGAAGAAAAAGAGGTTGAGAATGCATGCATGGGTCTTTGAACGTCAATTTGAAACCATCGTTCATTTTTCTATTGACGCGCAGTTTTGTTTTCGTCTCTTTTTTTTCGCGATTTCAATGCATCGATAATCCGTGGCATTTACATGAAGCCGAACATGAATGACAATTCGACATGCTTGGCGCAAATTAGCCAAAGCACCCAAGAACTCACAAACAAGTCAGACACATCGAAAAACCATCATTCAACGTTTGCACATTTGTTAAGCGTTCCGAAAAGCAAGAGAAGCAAAAACAGCAAAGGAAAAAACCACGAGCGAACAACAACATTTAACAGCACAACGAACGAACGAACGAACGTTGAAGCGCAGTCATCAGCCCGAATGATTAATTGCGTTAAAATAACTGGTTGATAATATCTTTCTTAAACAACTCAGAATTCAATGAGTTGTTGCCCGTTGTTTCCATCTCGCTCTTGCTTCTTGATCGAGTGATGCGAGACGCCAAATTCCAGGATTATTGCACACTCACAACAGCAATATTCTTGGCCAATTTTTAATTTCTTATTCAATGTCGAACAAAACGTTTTCCTTTCATGCAATATTTTTGTTCTTTGATGAGTGTGTGGCTATATGCATTTACTTCGAACGACTCTTTACGTTTCAAGAAATAGTAAATCTTCGAATTCATTAATCAAATTGGCGTGTTTGTTTTTTTTTTACATTCTTTTTTTCTCTGTTGGTTGGCTTTTCATGGTGTTTTTTTTCTGCTTTTGATTCGGTTACCTGTCTACCAGGACCAGCTTGTTTGAGCCACAAAGAAGTGAGCTTGGTTCGGTGTGAGAAATGGTGTTGTCGTGATACAAGTTGATGAGTTGAGATAGAGAGAGAAGCAAATGTTGTTGCATGGCATGTGCGTGCACTGTTCAAATTTTATTTGTGAATTATTTTTTTTTTCACGTTCGTCTTGTTTCGTTGTTCATTCGTTTTGGTATAAAATTTCCATTGTTATTCCACTTGAGTCGACACAAAATGATCCAACGAGAATGAAGAAAAATGACTGGAAATTGGCTGAAATTCGAGAGTAACCTGAATAGAGATCAAGTTTTAAGCGCTGGCGTTAATATGCAGTAGGCACAATGAGAAAATCTATTTGCTAATGAAGACCTTCATCATTGGCGTCTACAATGTGCTATGCTCGTTTTCCACTCTATGTGTGTGTATATGTGCCAATCTCTTTAACATCCGTGAAAATACCACACACGCACCTATAATTCATTAGTCTAAAAATTGTACGGTTGTGAATATTTTGAAAGTGCTTCGCACATAGTTTTCAGTCGGTTCTCGATAATTACTCATCTGTTTACTGAGCAGCTCAAGTCGAAGAAGATGGGCTGTGGTTCTGAGTCAGATCTCGGAGAGTGTTTTCTTTTGAGTTTCATTGTCGGGCCGCCTTTTTGGTGTCCGATCATCTCTACGGTTGTGCTGCCTCACATTTCCCGGGCCCATAGATTCAGTTTTATTGCATGGAATTTGCTCATAATTTGCGCGCGAGTTATTATTGAGCGTGCATTGACGTTGTGAACGACTATTAATCCAAGAATTTATTGATCTTTGGCAACTACGACGCATTCATTTGGCCGTGTTTTTTTCTCGTTATTTTCGGTACGCTTTTTGCGCACTTGCCATGCCGATTTTGTGCATTCATTCATTTTTCATCGCACTGTTTTTCACTGCATTTTTTTTTTTTTTGCTTCGTTCATTTCGACCGCCGTTCAAGTTTTTATTGATCTTTTCGAAACGATATCTTGCATCGCAGAATTGGCAGACCGCGCACGACTCACTTTGACCATATCGAACACACGAAACAAAGAAGAAAAAAAAGAGTAAAAACAACGAATAATCTTCAGCACATTAGTCGAGATGAAATTATTAGCTTCGGTAGTCTGTAATTATGGCCATGTAATGCCGACACACACTCACATATCGACCACAACGCAATGGACATTCTGCACGAAGCACACATAAAACAAGGAATGCGTTTGTCCAAATCGTTGTTTCGCTTGCATTTTTCCTCTGCTACATGCGTCGCCCGTTGTTGTTGCAGTCTTCTGCCTGTCTTCGTTTTTTAAATCTTGGCTTTGGCTCAAATACGTATTTATCGATGTGCTAATTTTGAATGATACTCGCGCAGACACATTACACTGAAATGGAAACGACTTTTTCATCTCCGAATGGCTGCGCTTTTTTCTCCTTCTTCTGCTTGAAATTACTTTTTCCGAGTTGCTTTGGAATCATCATTTCTCTTCCCATCCGTTGTCGATATTCAGAAGCGCATCGTGCTCGCTTTTATTTCCATATCTAATTAAATCATCCAACTAAATTTTCAAACATATATTGCCGTTGTTTGAACCCATTTAATATGGACATTTCAAGAAGTTATACAATCGGTTTTATGCGCTTTTCGCCCGTTTTATGCTAAATGGGCCACATCTGGGGATGTGCGCCGTGCGCGCGCGCATCTTGAAAAAACCGTTTCTTCGTCCTAAAATGCTATTCTATTTGAAATGGGTTGAACTTGCTGAATGTGATAATAATCCGTTGTGAATGCGCCACAGCACCCAGCGACCGAGCGACACAAGTTGAAAAGTTGTAAAATTGCTTGAGTTTTTGTGTACGTGTGTGTGCGAAGAGAGCATTTTCGTTTTTAGCAAGACCGAAAACGCTAGAGCAGCTCTTTCATTCGACAGCACATTTTATTGTTTAACCGCCGCGCAAATGTTGAAATGATAAAAAACACAAAGAGCACGCGGGTAACTGGCAAATACTCTTCGCTTTGCCCAACCAAATAAAACAGTAAATAAAATGAAATACCCTGAAAAAGTTCGGAATTTAATGCGATTATATATGTGAATGCGCGGCAAGTGCTGATGTAGTAACAATGTGTCCTCTGTAAAAAGCGATTTTCGCTGAATACCTCCCCCTCATGCCGCTCACACTCTTGAGCAAGCTTTATTCGTTCCTCTTGGTTGCCAGAAGAGTATGAGAGACAGAGAAACAGTGAGCGTCGAATGCAAGAATGTTTATGTTATCAGATCAGACGAAATGAGGTTTTTACGATATACCAACATCGTTTTCTTTTGCCAAATTGACATAAAATTTGCTCGTTCCGTTTCGCTTCTATGCATTTTTGTCGTTGAGTTCCGCTCGCGCTCATTTGACATTCAACTTTATCCGCTTATCATTTGCAGGGGATGATTTTTAACTTCACAAATGAACATCCATGCCATTTCACAAGCAAACACCAAAAAAGCAGCTACAGTAAAAAAAAACACGACATCACCAGATAACCGAAACACAAACGCACACAAAATGCATCATCAAAAAAATGTAAGTGTTTAACATTCGACGGGTGCTCCACACGAAAATTCCAAGCTCATAAATGAAAAAGGCGAAGACACACACTCACCAGCACACAGAGAGAGAGATACGCAGAGTCGAGTCGTTTAATACGTACAAATTTAGTGTCAAAGTAATAATAATGGCAGTTGTCAGTAATATCAAGCAGAAGCGTTGGCATCACAAACACTGTGCTATCAGTTGACAATATGAGTGAACGAAAGCAGAACGGAGCAAAAGATGTGATAACCAAATAGCACGGCATATGAAAAAAACAACAGCAACAACAATGCGCGATGGCACTTTGTAGGCGTGGAAAAGGCGAATGAATGGCTGGTTGACCAATTGCCAAGGTTTGTCTCATTTATTTTTTTGTATTCGAAATTCCTTTGAATTGTTGAAATGACGAAACGGCACCAGAAACAAACCCGAAAAAGGTTGAAACAAACCAGCTAGAAAATTGCCTAAAAATTCGTTGTCATAAAGCATTTTTACGACGTCGCCTTTGTATTGTATGTAGTAGATACTCCGGATTTGATAAACATCTCTCACGCCAAAATATAAACTACATAATGTCATCGTACGCGAACCATGGTAAATGTGTGTATGTATCATGGCGTTTTTTTTCTCTTTTCTCCTTTATTCCAACACTCAACACCACTCGGGTATTAATCGTTGCGGAAAAGTACACATAAAATAGGAACCATTCTCTTGGCTGTTTTCTTCTTCTTTGGTGAAATACATTTTTAAGTGCTTGTGATTCTGAATGGTGCGGCTTCAGAGCAATACCTCTAGCAACAGCTCACATGACACAAAGTGGGAAGTCATAAATGCTAAAAGAAGCGAATAATTATCAACCTCAGCGTGTAATCATTGTTTGATCGCAATTTGTGTGTTTATGCGCTTGCCCTCGACATTCATCAAACGAATTTATCATCTGGTTGTTGCTTTTTTTCATTCTTGTTCCACTTTTTTCCGTTCTCTTTTATCGGCGACGGGCAATCGCTATGTCGTCTAATTTCTTAAACAGATCATATTATGCATATTCGGTGCCAAAACATTAAAATACTGTTTTTTCCCTTCTGACCACTCTGGCAGCCTCTGAAAATATGCGACACGTTTTTGCTCACCCGCAAAGTGGGTACAGCAAAGAAGCAGAGAGAGAGAGAGAGAGAGAGAGAGAGAGAGAGAAAGAGCCAGAGTACGTGCCACATTTAATGTGAACAATAGCACATTATAAATTATGTTACGGGTTGGGCTTTTTATCATCAAATTATACGCTAATTTATTTTATATAAAATGTCAAAAAGCAGCCTCGATACAGCACAAAACAGCAGCATCAACACCAACAACAACAAATAAACGGCAAACGCCTCGGAACAAAGACACGACTTTTTATCATTGTCATCGTTTGGTGTTTGCCATCTCTCGCACGCGCACATTCAACGCGAGGGGGAAACAAACAGCACACTGATCGTATCGCTACCCAAAACGAGGATGTGATACCCAAAGTACATGTCGTTTCGCCGGGACGAGAAAGAATTAACGGAAGCTACAGATTTTTATTAGCTCACATTCTGCGTTTAACATTGTTAATTTGCTGTGATATTTTTGAAATCTTTAACTGGTTTGAATAAAAAAAAAAACGTGCCAAGTTAATACATGCAATTTGGTTCGGTAATTTAGAATTTGGAAAAAAAAACTACTCTTTGAAATATAGTGGAAACGATGCTGTTCCCATGACAAAAAAAAATTCAATTATCATTTTCTTCGGATCATGATAATTTTACGCATTTTAAGTGAAACGCAATTGATGAATTTCTCGTCCAAACATTCGCATTCGATTTGATGCTTTGCACCAATACAATTTCCAAACCAATACACGCACCCAGATTATAACTAAATCAAGAGCTTACCAGAAACGAAATGTTCGCAATAACAACAGCGAAATAATGGCAACGGCCGTCTCAATTCTCAAATGAATGAGGCGTATAAAGAAGAGTAAAATATCATCGCAAACATTGATAGCATTTGGATTAGTGTTTGGCTGTTGTTGGTAAAATGTTGCAGAATTTATGGTCGCTTCCTTAGAGCCTCGCTCACTCGAAAAGTGAATTAAATGAAGATATACGATTCAACAATTCCGTTTCTCCCATACGTTTATTTCATATCATTCTTTATTGTTTCGCATTCACTTTTTGGCACCATCACTACCACCACCACCGCTGCCGCCGAACACAAATCGATATATTCGCTATGTGATGAAACACAACGTTTCTATTCTCGTTCAACATTTTTTAGGGATGTTTTCAAGCTTCACTACTTGAATACCAAACTTTCGGAAACCGAAATCGTGCAACATTATTTATAATTTCATTTTGATTGTTACACGAAAACCACCAAGGATTTGACGATGAAAAGTGTTTGCTCATTTTTTTTCTTTCTTCCTTTCTATTTCGGCACCGCTTACCAACTCCACATGTCAATGAATAATTCGCTTATTGTTTGCATGGCTGTGTGTGTATTGGATGAAAGAGGAACAGCTACGAACAACCGTGTGGAGAACGATATACACAGAACGATAATGTACTCCCCTCTTTCGCTATGATAGGGCATAAAAAATGGCCGTGTGAGAGTTTTCTATTTGGGAAATTAAGTACAACACACGAGAGAGTCAAATGCGCGAACTTGCCGTAAGCCATTTTACAACTTGTGATACGAATGAAATGTGAACGACGTTCACTGAACGTGTTCCTTGAACCCTTCGGACGAACTGAGGAAATAACAAAACCTGAACCAGAATTTCAAAAGATTTAGAATGGAGAACATTTCCGTTTGAGACAAATGAAAACAACATTGAAAAGGAATTAGAACATGAATGAAAATTATTCCAAAATTTCGTTCGAATCTGAAAAAGTGTTAAAAACACCAAGAAAATTAGATCTCTCCCTTTCTTCCTCTCTAAGTTTTTGAAAACATCTTCAAAATTGATGCAATTCAAATTAGCTTTGTAACCGCCATATTTACGCCAAATACTCCGACTCTAGTGCCGTTTTTTCTGCGATGTACCCAAGGCTAATAAATATGATTCCGGCATTTTTACACTTGCCATTTGTCGGTGGTGTTTTGTTCTCTCTCTCTCTCATCGTTGTTGTTAGGTATTTCATGTGTTGCTCTTTCGTTTGTGCGATGGAATATTTGAATTTCTCTTACACGTGAAATGATTTATGATGACTTGATGAGACATATTCAGTGCTCTCGAAAAATTGACTCATTTTTTCCCTCGTATATCGCTTCCTGCATTTTCCTATCTACGTTATAGTAATCTGTATTTGAGATTTCGTTCTCGTTTTTTCTTCTTTTCTTCGTTCTGCGTCAATTTTCATTTTGTTTGGTCGCATTGTGGTGGCTGTTGCTCTAAATGTAATTCGTTTGCGGTGTATGATTTGTGATGTTCTTTTTGGGAGAGTTTGCGCTATTGCCGAAAGTGTTTGCGTATTGTATGTGTGAAAAATGCAAACGTTGCCTCGAAGGCATATGAATGATGGTTGTGTTTTCTTCTCTTCCTTTCATGTATGTAATGCTTTCATTCTCTTGAATTTGGTGGGTTTCACATCTTTTGGATAATTCACTGCGTTCAACTCATCGCCGTGAATACCAGTGAACAACTTTGTGTGTATGTTGTTCAAAAATAAATGATTCCGATTTTTATTATTTAAGCGAACAAATAAAATGTTGGGCTTTATGTGAGGCGGTTTTGTTGTTTGGTGGGGCCAGGGAAGAAGAGTCGTTTTTTTTCTTCAAAAAATGAGTCCAGTCCGGTGAAGAGAAATACATTGAATTTTGTTGATTGCACCGAGCCTATAAATTGTGTATGATGAGTCGACTAGCAGCTAACTGTGGTGCGCAGATTCGCACCTAAAACGGTGATGTTGAAACGAAACGAAACGAAATGGCATTCGAATAAATTAACCATATTTACGTGAAGCATAAAAACACTTGTAAATTTTCAACAAAAATGTGTTTGTGTGTATGTCGGCGGTGGTAATTTGCACAAAGAGCGAAGGGTGATTCGGGCCGAAATCCGAATCTCTTTCTTGTGTGTGTGTGTGTGTGTATGCTTGAAAGAATTGAAGTGTTGTAAAAGAGCAAATCATTTAACTGGTATTACGTATACATATTGCACTTTAGTAAATTGAATTGTAAGCAATCGGCGGCGTTTTTTTCTCCTCTGTATCTCTACCTCTTTGCAGCATGTGTCAGAAATTGCAATGCGTAAGGTGCACACTATGGTTTTGTAAATTGGTTGGGCCCAAAAATTGCACACAACCAATATAAAAGCAAGCACGTGTTTTTGCGCGCCCTGTGCGCACAGTTCACCAGCCAACTCAATAAACATCCAATCAGTGGGATAATCGTGGGCAATATTTTTCTACTGTTGATTAGCCCCTTGCATCTATTTCACATAGATTTCACACAGTTATCTCCTCTCTCTCTCTCTCTCTCTCTCTGGCCCATTCAATGGCATAAAATATTAGATTTCCGTGCCAATTGAAAACCACCATAAAATTTAATCGTAAATGTGCGCTACTCGTTTCTTCGGCCCATCATCATTGATCGACAAAACGCTATCATTTCGTCGAATCACAATATAAAAATGAATATTCATATGGTTCGATCCCTGGATTGGTTCCCATCGATTTCATGGCAAATTCGACAATCATTTTGGCAATTTTAATGGCATCGCCTTTGTTCGAAATAGAGACGTCACACTTTTCCCTTGTTCACACAAATCGAATCAATAAATTGCTCCGTGCGGTGAAATATTTCACATACAATAACGGTCCAATTATCGAAAGAGAGGCATCAACAGAAAACAAGTGAATTTCGCATTTTATCGAACTCGATCTTTATTTTGAGGTTTCCGCATTAAATGAACTTGTTTCTCAACGTCTAGAGCACTAATTCCAACAAATCTCAAAAAGGTTTTTTCAAATGCATTTGTTTTCAAGCAACGTGCAATGATTTGAGTGTATGATGTGAAATAAAATAGCATGACATTTCCATTCGAATCACCCACGTCACCATTAATGCGATATAAACTATTTGTAATTGCCGGAGCACATGACCAACGTAGTGTAAATTCAATTTTTCAAATGAATGCTGCTGATTTGCTGAGATGTGTGTCCGCAAAACAATGCAATCATCTCGAAAAGTAACATACATATATACCGGTACGGTTGATGTAACCGTACCGAAATGGCACTGTCACACTGTGCCGCAGTTAATCAATGGGAATTTTTCCGGCTGTCTATTTAGGGGATTGTAATCTCAATGTATCTCTCGTTTAACTGCCATTCCACATCCACACACAACAACAAAAAACACAACAACTCTATAACAGCAATCAACTCATGTTAACTTTATCGCTTATTTCTAAATTGCTTGCGAGTGTGTGTGTGTGTTCGTTGTGCTCTTATGACACGGAACAAACAAAAGAGAAATGGTGATCAACCCTCGCCCCCAAAAAAACAGCAGTAACAACAACAACCAATTCAAACGCAAGCAATACAAATCAAATCAATTGTATCGCAGTTTCAATGGTATGAGATGCTGGTGGTGGTGTGTCCTACTCTTTTATTGCACGACTGCTCTGCATGCAATGAATCTCCCGTATTGTGGTAAACGATGCTATTTTCACGACCGGCAATTTCAAACAAATTTCATTTCGCCTCGTAAGTGCTACCGCCGCCGCTCACAATCATGATGCTGATGATGATGAGCGTGCACGAAGGGGGCGAATCAAATGCGGAAACGGTGAACACATGTATTAGGCTAATTTTTTGACACTTGTTTGCCTTTGAGATTTTATCACAATAAATTTAATTGTATTATCTTGTTTGACAGGCCTTTTGACTCCGAAACAACTTGTTAAAAGCAATGAATGCGAATAAATTTTTTTGGCAAAACTGGAAATTGAGTTCTTTTCAAGAGGTGAGATTTGAAAACGGTAACAATTTCGACATATTTCAAACGGAAAAATTTGTTGATTTGGAAATATTTATAATGAACCGTTCTTTTCCATCTAAATAAATAATTACATGTTCTCGTGTGAATGACGTTAATCGTTGAATGACTTTTTAAACCGTCTAATTAAAGTTGAGAAACGCCTTTTTTTCTTGGGAATTCAAGTAGCCGAGTTAAGAAAGGAGTCTCGCCTCTGGAAAAAAGACCTTCAATCGAAATCGATGACATTTGGGGTGATATACGGTTTGTGTCATGTCAACAGCGTATTTTATGTTTGCGGCATAATCGCAATGTGTGTGTGTGGCCTGTTGTACCACTGACACTCAATTCAAACCGAAATTCGATCAAGTACATGACATTTTCCTTAATATGGAACAAAATTTCACACCAAATTCCAATTTATTTTCATATAGCTACTAGCTAGGCTAGCCCAAATGAACTACCGTTCAATGGTTGTACGTGAAATTTGATACGACTTATCGATTTCCTTTCTGTTCTTCACGCACCAAATGGTAACAAGGGAAACGATACAGCTATACAACCATCGCCGAGAATTGGTAAACGGGACAATTTGACACATGGAACATTTCTTACGTATTCCACATTCGAACATATTTCATACCGAATTTTCTCTTGTTTATTTACACTTACAGCAAAAGATAATATATAACTTATTTTAGTTGTGCACATTTCCTTAAAATGGGAGAGAATTTGTCACTTGAGCAAACGGTAATATCTAATTTAAACGAAAAACAACGAAAATAATAAGCTTGCTCAGGCAAATGAACGACCACCCGCACCAACATCGAACAAAAATTCTGAATGCCAACCAGTTTGACGTTGTGTTCCGTTCGAGAGAAAAAAAAAAGAAACGAAAAAGTGAAAGTTTACAAAGTGCCACTTCACTTCCTAATGATCTCGTTTGCGCACTGATCAATGCCAACATATGCAATGGTGATGACTGCTGGCTTACTGCCTGCCTTTGTCACATGAAGAGCGATGAATGCGTGTGGCATTCCACATGGGTTTTGTCTGTCTTTATTTTTTGGAGTATAAATTTTCCTTTTTTTGAAAGAGGATGTTTAGCGGCTGCCAGGAGAAAAAACGAACTTCCCTGCATTTTCCTCAAATTTTGTTTCTTTCTCTCTCTCTCTCTGTTTTCATGAATTGTGAAAGATGTTAAATTCAGGTACACGCATCACTGAGCTTGATTTCCATTCGATGTTCGTTAAAGTCGTAATTTATTTTAGCATCAATTTACCACCCGATTTTGGTGTGCATTGAAATCAAAAACCCAATGAAAAGCCAATTAGAGCACATTTCAACTTCAAACCGTTGATTTTCACAGAAGAACATTGAAGAAAACCCATTAGAATTAATCGCCGTCTGCTTGTAAGTAAAAAAAAAACGAAAATAACAATTACATGGAATTTAAGCATTGCCATGGAATGTTTCTCGCATAAATTTCTTGGAAACACCACATTTAAACTGGATACTCTCGTTCTTATAGTGATTTTTAATGGATTTTCTTGCATAATTTGAAGCACACAGCCAAAATACGATTTATTTTGTGAGTAGACATATGGTCGCTGTGAATAAGTATATAGACTTGATATCACCACTACACCACCAGTCGTCAATGATGCATCAATACATTTTGCTGCAGTGTGGCATAGCTTAATCATCATTATTACGATTCTAAGTAAGATCGACCGATGGCATCTGATAACCGATGTTGTTTATTTGTCAGATTTTATTACGTGATTACTCAGGTTTGTCGAAAGAAGCACACACAAAAACGGTGTGCGGGTCGAAATTGTTTGTATAGTAAAATGAATGAAAAAAATTGCCATGAAATTGAGTGTGTATGGGTAAGCAGTTGAGTCAAACAAAAGTCGTATATGAATTTATGAGGAATGAAAAATCATCGGGAATCATCTGAATCCGCTGGTTTTTTTTTCTCGTGTGTGTTTTTGTGCCTGTGTGTTGCTGTTGTTGTTGTCAATTCGTTGCTTTTTTCCTCTTTTGCTCTTGGTTAGTTTCGATTGATAAATGCGTCAGACACAGTTGGTGGCTAACGGCTCAACGAACGACCAGACATATCGCCATCGCATGCCACAATACTTGACCGCAGCGCATTATTCACAACAAAAAAAAAATACCTAACAGTAGGCGATTGCTTAACAGAATTAACCGATTTTTCATTCTTACCATTTCGAATTTGGCGTTATTGTGCGTAAATATTTACAAAATATAACGAAAAATTATTTACGTGTATTCATATTATATGCCGTGTATCTAAAATCCGACCTACTGTGTGTGTGATACTCGGCTCCTTCCAAAAATCCATTATTTCCATCTTTGAATAATTAGAAAACTAAAGGCAAAGGAAATTCAGATTGCTTTTGTTTATTTCATTCAGCCTTTCTCACTTCATTATCCGACTGTTTCGAATGCGTCGTCGTGAGACTAAAAGGGTGCAAGTGGCTATGTGTCTATTTGTTTTGAAACTGCGTGTGCGTTTTTTTTTTCGTTTCCAAAACGTATTTAGTTAACTAATTTCAGGTAATTTGTCAAAATGTTAATTGAAATTAATGACAAATGAAAAATGCCCTCGAATAAACAATGGCTGTGAGGTGAAGTGGCACAGTGAAGTCTGTTTCATTGCGCTTTGAGCAAAGACCATGCTGAAAAAAGAAGACGATTGTTATTAATTTGCCTTTGACTCGAAAGAAAAAGAAAAAAATGACTGGTGAACCTGGTGAAGTGGCAGGTGAATCGTCAAACTTCATGTGATTAGCACATTCGCTTCAACAACTTTAATTTGCTGATTATTTTTTGAGACACACACTAACTGTGACCTGTGAGTGAAAGCGTCTCAAACTTTTTCTTCACTCTTTGGTGTCTTTTTCAACACAGCTCAAACCGAATCCGAGGCGCAACCATTCAAAAAAGTTACTTGAGTCAAAAATGAAATTCATAAATATTCATTCGAGAATGTCGTTTTGGATATATTCATAACCGTTTCCTGTTCGTTTCGATTTCGAATTCAGTTATCACAACATGAGCTCTAAACGAGCAAGAAGCGATGATCACCTTGCGCACATTTCAAAAGGAAACCATGCACGCACATAGCCAATCTCATCTCGATTATTATGTCATTAAAATATTTGTTTTTTCTTCGTAAATATTTTCAGTTGTTGTGTGTTTATTTTTCGTCATTGATATCTATTCGAAATTCTACGGCAACAATTTTACGATCCGATATTAACATTTGAATGGAGACACCGTTTCCAATCGATTTGATTGGTTTCGTTTTATGTTCGCCATCGATACATGAGGTAAGGTCAAGTCGAGGCTGATGTGTATGTGTGACAAATAAATTTAAACGAGCTTTGAAAATGTCTTTATCAACACGGAGCAAGCAGCTTGAGTGCAAAGTGTTTCGGGGCATCCAAACCGAACAAATTGAATGAGAAAAAAGTTCATTCAAATGATGAAAGCAGAATATTAAGAAATAAACAATGAATTGCTAGACTTCCAGCCGAAAACAAGGTGTAAAAATGCGAGCGAATGCAATGTAAAATGATATCGCGCTTCATTGATATGCTTATGACTTCTTCTATTTTTTTTATGAACGACCGAAATTTATTCTTCACCGTTCAAATTATAACTCGAATATAATCGTGATAATAATTACCCATAAACAATCGACTGTCAATGGAATGTGAGACTGGTTGGATCGTCGACATCGACAACGACGACACACTGTCTCTTTCGTCAGAACGGAGTACGAGTGTGCGGCGATCGTAAATCCTTTTCGGATTGCATTGTGTTGCCTTGTAGGCTGATCGAGTTGACAAAAAACCAATGGCCGATTCTGTTCTGAGTGTCCTTCTTTCATTTTTATTCATTTGGTGAACAAAAAATTTATAACCAAAGCTCGTTTTCACCCGATCCAAAATAAGAAGAATATTTGATTTTTTTTTTCTCTGTTTCATTTGATCGTTGGTTGATATTCGACCAAATATTAAAATTAAATTTATTGGATTGTCGAAATGAGCTGGCTCATATTTTATCGCTTTTGTTATGTGTCGCGTCGCGTTTTGTTTCTTCATCTTTCTCTTCTTCATCGGGTTTGCTCTCTCGCGCGCTCATCTTATTTTAATAAAGTATTTGTTTGTTTGTTTGGTGTATTGGTCACTCTCTACGTCCATTCACACCAAGTAAACAACACTTCACCATCCAAACAGTCATAATAATCAGTTTGTCTTCTTCGCAGCTCGACGCTTTTACCTTTTTGTCTCCTCGTTTTGTTGTCATTGTTCCGAACAAAGACGAAAGAAAGAAAAAAAGTCCTACATTTTTCACACTATTCGTGTGGTGTGCTCTGTGATCTCTTGTTTGGTCTTTTTTTTCTTTTTTGTCACTTTTCTTTTTCTCTCTCTCTCTCTCTCTCTCTCTCTCCGTGCGTTTCAAACCATTTTCTCTCTTTCTCTCTTCTTTTCCATATTTTCGCCCGTTTCAGTGTGTGATATGGCTGAGAGACTTTTATTGCCGTTTTTAAGCCATTCAAATAAGATGCTGGTTTATAAGCTATAAATAATAATAAAAAAAAATATGAACACAATTCAAGCATTTTAAATTGTATGCATCGTTTTAGGCTTGATTTAACGCGTTCGCGTATCCATCTCATCGCGTTCAGCTGCCGTTGCACCAATGAAATGCGAACGAAACAACTTCGAATTAGTGCACGGGACGATGATGATGATGATGATGATGAGTGGTGAAAAATTCGCAAAATTGTATCAAAATCTAAAGATATCTTGGAAGAAAATCGGTTGAAATGTGCAAAAACAACGATGAAGAAAACCTGCCCGATAGTGTGTTCCGCTGAAACCGTGGCAATAAAGCAATAAAACAACAAAAGAGTACGTTAAAATGGTATTTTGTATGTAATGTTTTTATTTTGCATTGATTATTTTATGGGATGTTATTACATACATGGGTGTTTCTCCTCTTATTTAATCTATACAATCCAATGAGTTGATGTTTTTTTTTTTCATTCTTTTAAATATTTTTTATTTTATTAATGTTTTAAACTTTGAGTGTTGTTAAGTGAATGATTCTATGTCATTGAATTTTTGCTTTGATTTTCTTTTTTGCGTTGAGTCTCAAATTTTCGTGATTCTATAACATAAAATTGATGAACGAGCTTGCATCATCATCATGCTTTAATCACATCGAGTCGAAATTGTTTTATTTTTTCGTTTATACATGAGAGAGAGACTGCAATTTGTATCTTATGCCATTTTATTTGTCATTCTACGTCAAATGTTAAATGTTTGCGCTAACGCCAATAATAAATTACACGTGAAGCGAGAACAAGAATCGAAAGGAATCGAAAGAAAAATGATGAAACATTCACACAAATCCAGATTCAATGAATATACAATGGGTCTTATATTTACAAAATCGAATGAATCAGAAATAGGAAAAAGGAGAAAAAAAATTATCTTACAAACACATTATTATTCTGATTGTTACAAGAGATATATCTGATTGCGAGAAAATCAAAATAAACTCAAAAACATTTTAGACAAAACGATAAAAAATACTCGAGGTTTGCTTGCTTTTTTTTTTAAATCACAGATTTCACTAAAACATAAATAATAATCTTTTAAAAATTACAATTAAATTTGTTCTAGAACCGAATAGCGCTATAAATATTTGAACATAAATCGGATAGTTACATACAATGAATGCGTCGTTGCCCCAATCACGAGCTGTAACCATTTAAATAAACTGCACTTTGCAAATTGCGAGGGAAATGAATTTGAGAGGCAAAAATTTGTTGTGAACGAAATTTTTTTACATCAAGACAGAAAGATATCGACTGTCTCTTCCTTTCTTTTTTTTTTAAAATCAAATCAATGGGTTTGCTAATCGCTTGTTTGTCTGTTATTGTTTCATTCTTCAAATCTAAATATAAAGTCTCTATGATCTATGACCTTAAGCACTATACATGTAACACTAATAGTTTTGTTTTGTTTAGTTAGCTTGAAAATTATGGCTAAATTTTCAATTGCATGAGATGAGATGTTTACTTCAACAGATGAAGAGGGTAGGGGCTGCGGAGAGGAAAATTCAAATCGCCCCGAAACACATCGAAGTGAATGTGCACGTCGCGAAAAGTTCTGAAATTCAAACTCTCTCTAAACTAATTTGGTGGGCTGTTTGACGAAGGATGCGTTTGTGGTATTTGATAAGGGCTAAAACGTTTGAAGTATTTTTCTCGCATGTCAACCATTGAAGCGGCTGTGACAATCGATGGTGTTGGCGATGTTGTTGTTTGCGATGAACCACTTGGTGAAATGGATGGTTTGGCTACGTTTGGTAAACCGACGCCCGGTCCACCGGATTGCCCACCAACACCGGCAATGCCGGACAAGAAATTTGGTGGTATATGCTGCGGCCAAAAACCTTGCCACAGTCCCATATTTAAGTTTTGTCGTTGATATAACTGAGGTAATATTGACTCTTGATAGGCGGCCGCTGCTGCTGCTGCATTCGGATTATTGCCAAACATTTGTAAATGCTGTTTGGCCCGTTCAACGAATGCCATCGCATCCTGAGCTACTAATTGCGACAATGAATTATCACCGTATGGCCGAAACGGTGCATTCATGTGTTGTTCAAGCAAGAGGGCATCGATCGGATCTCTGTTGATTGAGAAAAAAAGAAACGAGAAAAAAAAACAAATCGTTTAGATCTCTTTGTTCACATTGCATGATTTCTTTTCTTTTTACTACTGAATGTTTGAACCCAAACAAAAAAAAAACACGAAACAAATGAAAGAGAGAGAGAGAGAGAATAAAATCGATATAAAAACTTACTCGTACCTGCCAAAGTCGGATGAATCACGGAATCCTTTTGCGAATGGATTTGAGTCGATTTTCAATTTGGTGATTAATTGGTTTTGGTATGCTGTGACCGCTGTGAACACAGTCGACGGGAATACAAATGTTTTGTGTTTTAAGTCTTGTAGTTCGGCCGGTGTGGTTGGGATCTTTTGACCAGATTTCAGTTGCACTAAATGAATGCGTGGCTGATATCGATGCATTGAATTCAACACGACCTGTAATCGAAAGAGATGAAGAAAAAAAAACGGTTAGAAAAGTGTCATCTGCGTGTGCTATTCCGAGTAGAGCTCATAAATTTGGATCTGAGTAAAAAGCTTTATGTGAAATATGAACGAATCGTGAAAAACATCGTTTGCATTTAAATGGAGCAATGACTCTCTCTTTTTTTCTGTTGCTCATATTCCAACGAAATACGATTGAATTTCGTGATTGTTCGAAAAATATTCTATTCTTGTGCATCACATTTTTCGCAGTCAGTTTTTTTTTTTCGTATTTGGAAGCGCAATAATTCATGAGTGATTTGTCCGCCCCCGAAATGTAAATCGTGTTTTCACACAAAATATTACAAATTGCCAATATGTATCATTTGTACGCGTTTAGTTTGGTATACGCACGAAGCAGGCGAAAACGAGAGAGAGAGAGAGAGAGAGAGAGAGAGCGTGCATTCGGCTGTGTATGCACTTGCGAATATGTTCGTAACATCCATATACACACACACAAGGCAAATACCCATAAAGCGAAATGATAATGTACGACACATAATGTGCACGATGACGACGACAACGACGGTGAGCACACACAGCCCAGCCATTCAGGCTGAGCGAGGGAGAGACGCAGGCGGGAATGCCAAGAGTAGAACGTACAACGGAAGAAAAGAATGGAACAAAAACGAAGCGAAATACGAACGAGTACATAAATTATCCGAATACGTAACACACACCGAAATGCTATACACAACGACGGTCGACGGTCGCCTAGGAAACCCAACACACGGAATGCTATGCCACGGTGATTGGATATGCCCATCTCGAGTGTATTCACTGCGCGCGTTCGCGCACTTTATGCAGTTTCCAGCGTAGAGAATGAACCGAAAAACGAACAACAACAACGAAAAAAAACCAAACACGAGAAGCACAATAAAATATCCAAACACAAATCATCCGGTTCGGTTTGAACTACTACGTTGGCTTTTTGTCTCCCAAACGCCTGAACATGCACTTACACACACACACACAGAATCCATGGCATTTGTTTGTTTTGTGCTCGTAATTTTCTGCATTTTACAATTCTATTAAACGTCTATTTTATGCGTTTTGGCCGGTGAAATATTGTTATGTTCGGTATGTGTGTGTGTGTATTTGGTTGGTGATCGAATTTTAATGCTTGCAATGCATAAATTAAGCTCAATGGGATTCAGAGCGTTCGAACGAACGAAAAAAAAACCATTGCTCAGTGTTTGCCCAATTCGAAATGCGTGTATATGTGTAAAAAATCTATGAGCCATTTTGTGTGCGAGTGTCTCTATTGTGCCCGAGCATGCTACGGGGGTTTTTTTTTCACGCCGAAACTTCAATTATTGGTGTTGAATAGCAAATTGGATTGCATGAGTGAAATGTATTCAATAACGGAAGCCGAGGCAAGCACACATATAAAACGGTAGCATATGGACTCGACCGACCGAATAACTGCGCCGACGCCAAATTTTTTTTTTCTCCACACAGTTCTTGTGTCTTCGGCTTCGAACACCAGCCATTGCACGGCGATTAACGGAGAGAAAGAGAGTATGTGTGAAGAATCGAGACGGAAATGGACGATTTGTGAAAAAAATGAGCGGAACCAGAATTTTAACTAGGAATTTTATGGATGCGTTCACTTTTCTCAGAAACGAATAACTTTTTCTCGTTGGAAATGCGTTCGTTTTTTTTATGCTTTCATTTTTTTTTCTACGGAAAGTAAAAAGTTGAAAAGGATTCGAATTACTTACTTGACCATTGCGATCCATTTCGTTATTTGTGAGTTTAGCCTTTTCGAAGGAGATCACCTGTTTGGTGAGTGCTTCAAATGTGAACGGAGTGTCGGGATGTGCATGCAAACGTGGTGGTGGTGGTGGATCGGCTTTACCAGCTACAAGCCACGCCGATCGATGATAAGCATAGCGATAACGACGCGAATCAACTGGAACAATATCCAGAAGAACTGCATAGAAATCGGTTGGTTTGGCTGGTCGCATCAAACCCGAGAATGACACACGAACTGTTGGAAACATTCGTCTGCAAAAGAAGAAAAAAAAAATTGAAAGTTAATCGATTGCTAAGAAGAAGAGAAAAAAAAAACTTAATATTTCTAAGATAGAAATCATTGAAACATGATATTTTCTTAATTGAACAGTTTTTTTTTTCTGGTTTTGTGATAAAAATCACATAATCGTTTGAGACGGAAATTCTTGTGGTTATTTTTACGAGTTGTTGACATGGTGCGTTTCAATGGAACAACGTGTCGAAATATCAATCCGGTATGATCTAGTATTCATTAGCCACACATGATTTACATAAAATCATGAAATGAAGAGAAAAAAAAACGTCAAAAAATCACACATTAAATTTATTGACGAAGGTCCAAAGTGAAATTGGTGGCTCAAACGAGAGAGAAAAATGCGGCCAATGACTAAGAGAAAAAAAAATCAAAAGAATTCTCTTGAAGCAACAACGAAACAAACGGAATAAAATAAAAACATGAGAAATAATCTACGAATGTATTTCATATATTAACGAGAGATAGAGACGAAAATGATTAAAATCATTGTCAAAGGAGAATCGCATTCCACAATCGCAATAAACTTCAAATTAAATGAATTACCTGACAATATACTAATTATCTTAATGACATTAGCGACCATGTGTACATGTGTGAGCCTGTGCGAATTCGTTTCCAATGAACACGAGAGAATACATGAGAGAGAGAGAGAGAGGGAGACAGATGAAGAGTGCGAAGTGCGTCGTCGTCGTAAAAAATGGATTTGATTCCATGTAAAAATGTAAAACATGAGTTGAAATTAATTTCGGAATATTATGGTCAGCAGCACGGTTATGATTGCATTGAACAAATTCGATTGGAGCTTGAGCGCGCGCGCGCGCACGCGTGGAATGGTGCAAAAAAGCCATCACCAGACAATTATTATCATCACCACATTTTACATATTTATGGAGTTTTTATGATTCGCAACGAGCGGGCGAGAAAGAGATAGACTTTATATGCTGGAATGGCTTCTTTTGTTGCAAATGGTGTGCAGAACGATAAACATTATCAGTGAATGCGCATGGATTTTTTTAGCGCGTGAGCACCAACACCAAAACGGCAAACCATCCACGAAAAACATCGATAAGAACGATGTGCGGCGACAACGGCGATTCTTATCGATATTGCATTCATGTATCGGTCCATTCTATTGCTGCGTCAAACATTTGTAGCTTTATTTCGTTCTTTTTTTTTCGTACCAATCGTATTGGGTGTATTTATCATTTAATAATAATTTGTGTATGCTGTATATTCTCTTTTTTTCTTTCTTTCTCTGCGCATTTTCTTTCTTTCTCTTTCGTTGTCGTTTTACCTTTTCGCTCACCGTTTTTTAAATGTTTATTTAACTTTATTAATTTGTGTCACAGCAAGAAGAATAGGTTGCGCTCGCGCGTACACGGCCAGCACTCACGAGCGCCCAAGTGAAATTTGAAAGAAAAGAAGTTGAAAATAAAAGCTGCGCGCGCGGCAAAAGGTAATTTAACCCGTCGACTCTATAGAATCGCATAAACATTTATATTTATTCACGTGCAACAGCGTACTGAATCATTTGTTAGGCCCTGCTCTTTCGAGCCCAAGAGCAAAACGCGCGTTGGTTGTGTTTGTTTAGACTGGCTTGAAGTATGGATATCACGAGCAGCACCCCCATGGCGATTAAGTTCATGCGTTTACTTATTTCGCATTGCTGTTGACTGCTGTTGGTTGGTTGGTGTGCACGGCGATACTGCTGCAGCTTTTAACATGACACTTTTTAATAATTGGTCTCTGACTCAGTTGGACTTTTATAATGACAGATTCAGCCAAAAGCAAGCCATTTTTTCTCTTTCTTTCCCTCTCTCTCTCTCTGTCTCTGTTTCTTTTATTTTAAATCGTTGAACTTACACGAAAAGGTGTTTCATACCACACAAAAAAAAAACGTGTTCATGATGAAGAGTTGGAATTGGATTATTCTAGCGTTTTGGCTAAGATGCATAATTCACTCGATCACATTTTTTTACTTCATCGTCGTTGAGCAGCATGATAAATATGTAAAATATTTGCACGAAAAATGCTCGGCGAAGGGAAAAAAAAATTGCCGACTTGAAAATCGTTATTGATAAATTGGTGTTTGAGAAATCACAGCACATGCCAAAGGTGTTATAATGATGAAAACATACGTATCGTTTACAAAATCCGATTGAGCATCGTGGTGAGAGCGGAGATATAAAGCCGAAGGATAAAGAAAGGACGTGTTTGTAAACACAAATGTACTGTAACCAGCAAGCCCACTTTCGATACAATGGCAATTAAAATCCAGCATACAATATGCGTGTCGAATGAGTGAAAAAGAGACGAGCGACTCTGTTTCTGTTTTGTTTCTTTTTTTTCGCTCGACTTGTGTGTGTGTGTGTTGCCTTTAAGGAATATATATGTGCACGCATTAACCAAACTACTTGATGAAGACTTTTTTCTCTTCTCTTTGTCGATGCGTACAGAATGAAGCAAATAAAAAAGACAAAGAGGTCACAAAATACCTCACACATGCATCGAAACGCTTTGAATCGTTGGACACCCAGTCTCGAAGATTGTGAGGAAGAAAAATTGCGCACAGTTCTAGCCAATTTAACAGAAAAACGATACGATTCCAAAAGCAACAAATGAAAAGAGCCCATTAACTCTCGGTATGCGTAGACAAAAGAGAGGAAACCGATACCCGGGTGAGAAGAACGGAAAAAAAAGAATGAGAGAGAGAATGAAAAACTCAGTGAGAGAAACCAGTGGTGTGCATTTTAGACAGGCAAAATATTGAAATAGCACATATTTGTGTGCCCAGTTGAATCGTCGCTCAGTCAGAGCACGACGAAATCGATGCCCATTGCATTTTTGTGCACTTTGTGTTGAAATGGCCAACGTAATTTAAAAAACTGCGTGCAGTGGAGTTTTTTTTTATGTCTTTCAATCTTGCTGTTGTTGTTGTTGATGAAATATCACACAAAAAAGTGTCCTTTCGATGAGCCAACGGACTGTTCCGCACAAAGTGAATCAGTGGGAGATTTTGAAGAAATATCGAAATTGGTATTTTATGCTTGCAGAAAGAATGACAAATGAACACGCGCTTTAAGCCTTGTTGCATATTATGATTGCGTTCTTCTCCTCTTCTTCCTCCTCTTTTTTGACTTTGTGACCAATTTACACCTTCGACTTTGCCTGCCAGCTAAACACTGGCTGTATATCCCGCATTGGATTTTCTGCATGTGTGTGTGTGTGTTGCATGGCAAAAGAAAAGAATTGGCATCAAATCAACATTTGTTTGAACAAGACATTGAAAAACGCCATGCAGAAAAAAAAGCCGTCCGGCCTAATGCGCTCTTCTCTTTCCTGAAGGTGTAAACAAACTATAAATTATATTTAGTTTTTGCCATTCTTTTCTTTCGCTCAGTTGTGTATTGCACGCACTGTGGCCATCACAATACGAGCATGTGCTTGACACACATATCCAAATGCACCGGGATTGGCAAACTCGGTTCGCTCACCGCTTCGTTCTAACCGTCAGAAATGCGAGCGCAGTCACTTCACAATTTCTTTTAATATACATCGTACATTCAACCTGTTATAAATTCTCGGACCAACAAGAGAAAATCAACAACACACACACACACACACTCGCACACACACACACACACACTTGCACACACACTCGCACACACAATCTCCATTTAATAATGCACACACGTGAGAGATTTAACGCCACCATCGAAGTCAACGGAGAATGAAAAATAAACATACATGAATTACGAGTTGAGAAGGATCAAATTGGTCACCAGATATATTCCGATGCATTTTTCCTTCGCTCTCTTTCTCTTGCCCCATCTGAATTTTTAATCGGCTTATACTATCTAGATGCGTGTGCATCTTGGTGCTCACGCTGCTTGTTGTCTAGGCGGGGTAAGGTGTTTTCGTTTGAAATGAAAAATCGTCAAACTCGTATAAATTACGTATTTTGTATCTTTTACTGCTTCATTCGTTTCTTTGAGGTCGTTGTTGGTGTCGGAGCGGCCGGTGTGCGACAGGCCATTTAAGCGATGACAGATAAAGTCGATCACATTATTCTAAAATGTTATTAGACCATTTAGCCCGTATATAAATATCTCAATGACAACGTGTATCGATCGAAGTGGTATCGGTATATTCTTGTGCGTCATTTTGTCTGTGATCTTGAAAAAACTGATTCTCACCAAAAACAAACAACATTCGCTTGTGTTTATCTTAACAATTCGTTTGGAATCTTTGAAACAACACCTTTTTTCTTCCACCGTTTCGATTTTGATTTTCAATTTTTTATCGCTTGTAATTAGTTTATAACACGGAGAGAGAGAGAGTGTGAACAGAAGACATGCGCTGGTAAAATAGTTAGTAGCAAAATGAGTCGGTGATGAGTGAGTAGTTGCATTGTATTTTTGTGTATTTTTTTTGCATGTTATTCGATTCGATTTCGCACCCGCTAATGCACAATGGGCTTAATGTTTGGTTTGCATGCTTTCGTTAATTTGTTATAATCACCGCGCACCGTGCACTTCTTTTGCACTCGTTCGAATGTTGGTTTTATTTGCGTTGTGTGTGTGTGTGTGTTTTTTCTCTCTCGCTGCTTTTGTTGCCGTTTGCTTCAACACCACGTTATTTAGTTTGTCAATATGAAAATGCATTTTATTACAAAATATACGTTTCGCTGATTGCTGCCGCCGTCGTAGTCGTGGTTGTAACGGCTGCTTGACGTTTCGTGCACTTTCAATTTATTAACTGTTTACTAGTTTTTTTTTATAATAATGTTCATTGCATTTTTTCTCTCTCTCTCTCTCTCTCGCTCTTTCTGCCGTATGATGATGTTGATAAATCAGCCGATTAGAATTTCGCAACCCATTATTATTATTACCTTGACGTTTTTCTCTCTCTGTTTATTTCATTTTTATTACAGCTTCAAACGTGACAATTGTTCATATTGGCTTTATCGGCGTGCAACGCTTTTTTTTCTCTCTCTCTGTTTCTCTTCATATTCATTTGAATTGTTGTTGTTGTTGTTGTTGTGTTGTTGTTGTTGTTTGTCGCTTGTTAATCACAGCTTTGATATCATTAGCAATTGGAGTTTTCGTGTTAGCTTGTTTTTGTTTCACATTGCAACCGATTTCAATAAATTTACACATTTCATTAAATAACCACTGTGTTGATGTCTTCAATTTTGAATGGTATTTAAAATGAATTATTGACATTTATGCCATCGTCGTCGGTTGTATGTTTTTTTCTGTACCAATTTAGACAAATTCTTTTAAGATAAAATTCACCGTGAGGATTTTCATTTCGATTTATTGGAATTAGTGTCAGTTGGAGTGTGTTTTCGGCATTAACCGCATCGATTTGTTTGTCTTCTTGTTTCGATAAATCATGCGATTAAAATGGTGATGAAAGTTTGAAACTTGATATATTTCTCATAAAGTGGATGCGCGATGCGACTGAGACAATGTATGACTGAGTATGGTATGTGTGTGTGTGTATGTGATTGTACACAGAGCCGATGACATTGTCACATCACCAAACAGCAAATTGATTATATTCTGTTCTGTGAACACGATCGGTGTTATCCTCATTTCCAGAGAAATAAGAGAACCGGTAATTGCCATTTGGTTATTGAGACCGATGCCGACCAATTTTAATGTGAAATGGAGCTGAAGAACCATCGGCAACGCTAAACATATACATAGCATACATTGTTCACTCATCATTATTATCGCTGTGCACAACAAGAGACAGAGAGCGCGCGGGCTAAAAACAAAAGCGAAAGAGAAAGAGCGCGCGTGAGAGAGATAGAGAGACCGAAGAAGAAAAAAAAAACGTATAGTGATGAGTTAGCTTCTGCTTCAAAAGAAACCGGCCGACTGACTTGCTTTGGTCAAGTGCACGGTAAAATGGATGTGTTCGGCTCTCTCTCTCTCTCTCTCACTCACACAACAATAGCCATGATATGAAAAATGTGCAAACAATCAACAGTGCCGAAGAGTTGCGCTTGTATGTCGATCAGCTCAACTTCTCTTTTGCGTTTGCCTCGGCTTCGACTCCGATTTGGCTGAACACTTCATTTTATTGCTCGCTTATTTTGCGCATAAAATTTCAAATTAAAATGGTTTTCACACTATCTGCAGAACTTGTTCGCATAATTTTCAAACTTGTCTGCATGTTGCATTTGATAATTGTATATAATTTTCCACATTTGCACAAAGCGCGCGCGCGCGCACACCGAACACACATACACACGTTTGTGCGCCGCACAACTCTAGTGTTGAATAGATTTTGATCGAAACGAACGAACGAATGAAAAATGCAGTGCATCATGAAAAACGCATGTGAAAGAGACCCAATGTGTTTGGAACGCCGAACGGGAACATCACTCAGTTTCGATTCGGGCGATGAAAAGCAACGAAAATAAAAAAGAAGTGCGAAAAAAAACCGCCGACAACAACAACAACAAAAGAATGTTTAGTTCTTCATATCGTGAATACATCAACGCCCGATAATTTCTGTTTGTTGTTCATGTCTTGCATCGAAAACTGCGCTAAAATTTTAGCGCACCATATCAAGTGGTGTGTTTGTTATACCGAGTAGTACATGTATATTAATCCCGGTTTTTTGTGCGAGTAAAGTGTCTTAAGGTTTCCGCTCTCGGTGTACTTCTCACTCACTCATTGAAGACAAACTACATTTATGTTCACATAATCATAAGTCATTAGCATAGAAATTATGGATGAAAACACGAGGCGAGAGACGCACTCAACGGCCACGGAACTAATTCCGAATATATATTTCGACTCTACTCACCGGAATCAAACACGATCACAGGCAAACATGGACAGAGGAAGGAAAGAAAAAAAGAGCAACTAGTCACTGGGCCAACAATGAATAAAACAATTTTAATTCATCATTTTGCAGGTGATCATAACACGACTAATCGATGTGTGTAACTCTATCTTCATTGCCACACCAGCGACAGGTGTGAAACTGGTGTATTTGTATTTGAGCACATTTGTCACAACCAAAGGAAGCATTTCAACCATTCCAACTCATTCATTGATACATACGCATATCATGGATTTGAGTTAATCATTCGTTTCAGACAAATTGATGCCAATTAGACTGGTTCATGCATGATTCTAATGATTTTCGCACTATTAAACTCTCACTCGGAAGTATTTATTTCTGAAGCCATTCGACTGAAATTCTCTTGCATTAAATCTTCTTTCGCTCGGCTTTTTTTCACCTCGCTTCTGGGTGCGAAGTGGTATCGCATGCAGTAACACCGGCACAATGCCGATTATGCAACAACAAACAATAATTGCATTCGGGAATTAGCTGCAAATTAACAATATTTAATTTCTGATGTTTTTCTTTTCTTTTGCTGTGTATTTTTCCTCAACACATAGACACACACATTTTTCATATCGCGTTTCGCTTCGTTCGACGCATGGAATTTCAGTAGCAGCATTCGAATGTCTGCTTTTATTACACATTTTTCTATGTGAACAAATGTTTTTTGTCAATTTAAATTATAACACACAAAAAATATGATTCACGCACATGTGAATCGAAAGCAGTCGATTCTAAAACGGCGCGAGAGACCGAGAAAGAGAGAGAGAGAGAGCGAAAAAAAAGAATACACAAACCAAAGAATTTATGAACTACAAAATGATTAACATACCAAATGAAAGATCAGTTAAGCACAATTGAAAGCCAGCAATGCAACCCAATGCAATTTGGTATGAAATGCATTTTAATCGAAAATTATTTGTTCATTTGTTTTCTTATCTCTCACATACACACACACACACACACACACACACACACATTTTCCACCGATGCCAATGTTTAATTACGTTTTGTCTGCATTTCGTAACGAACAATAATAGTCAAGAATTATTTCAGTTTTGCGTTCGAATCCTTCATAAATTGAATGTAGCACAAGATTCTTTTTTGTTAAACAAAAAGATCAAAGTGGAAAAAAAAGAAATGAAATGTTTGCTTTTTTTCACCTTGAAGAGCAAGGGAATATTTGTTGAGGAAGGAAAACAAAGGAAGAACAACCGATGGATGGCTGGGTCAGGCGCTGAATGAATTGGGCTCAATTGAAATGGAATTTGAATTGTTCATTTGTAAATGGAATATCATATGGTTTTAATCGCGTAATATTTCTTTGGTCCGGTGTATTTCATTTTTCTCCTTCTCCATCATCATCATTGTCATAAAAAGAATAGTGAAAAAACAAATGTGAAAATACATTGTATTCTGTGCCAGAGAGAGAGAGCCAATAAATTTACATTAACAAAACGGAAAAAAGAGTAGCCAACGAAGTAAATGAGAGACAAAGAGCAAACGAATAACCTTCAGGTTCGTGAAGCTACGACGGGAATTAATGGAATGACATGAAATATAAGCACAGAGCACAGCAAACAAATTGTAAGACGATCAGTTGGAATTCTTTGTGTGGTTGTCGTGTTTTGGTGTAATTTTAAAGTTTTGCTCAGGTTCTTTCTCTTTCTCTGTGCTGTTGTTGTTGTTGCTGTTTTTTTTTTGGAGAAATGTCTCGAGGTAGAGAGGAGTCAGAGGCACACGTTTTGGTTGTGGTCAAACGATTACGAAAATTAAGAATTGAACGCGCCTGACTATATACACATTTAAACATCTGTCACTCTCAACGGAAAACACACCCGATCATCGGTGTACAAAACGGAGACGAACGAAAAACAAGAGAAAAACATTTTTATAACGCACAATATGTTCATAAAGCAGTGGCAGTGAGAATAACAGCCTAAAGACCATCGAAAATTATGTCAATTCGAAGACACATTTCATTGATGCTCACAATAAATCGACACCGTTATAAAACAATACACAAGTGGACAATCATATCAACGTTTCGTTCGGTAATTTGTGTTGTCCGTTATTTTTGAACGTTGATGTCATAATTTGGCGCGTCCAGAGGACAATTCCTTTTTTATAACACCGAATTTTCGTTCATCAGAATTTTGCTTTGAGGCAAGTGAACACATCTGATTGCGTTCGGTTGAGAAGAAATCGACTCTCAAACTGAAAAATGCGATGATAGATAAGACATTTTTTTCCTTGTTTCACAGCCGATCACTTTTTTACGTAAAAAAAAACAACTGAATTTTAATCTTATTCATTGAATTTATTTCAATGTTGGATTGAGGTTACCGAGAACCCGATTAAATGTGCTTAATGCATAGCACTTGAGAATGTTTTATGGTCATTGAAATTTGAAATAGATTTGCGGTGCCCTCGCGCGCGTGCGTGCGTTCATTCACCGAAAATATACCGATAATAAAGCCATTTGTTAAATATGCTTGTGCTGGCTGATGGCTGGTGTAGAACATCAAAAAAAAAATTGTTTCGTCCGATTATTACATTTTATTGGCAGTTTCTATTGCTTACAAAACACATTGGCTGTCTTCATGTATTAATTGCGGTTTTTATTACATATTTTGTAAAGAAGAAAAAAAAAACTGTTTTATTGTAGAAATGTTTCAAGTGAGCTCGTGGATTTTGGTTGAGACGGTAATTTCGAATTCATCGTTCTGTTCGTATATATGTTGCGTACGCCTTTTTATTATGATATCAAGTGGTGCACGCGTTTTTCCTCGTGTAACGCCACAAAAATTGTTTCACATTTTCGAGAAAAAAAAGACGAGGAAAAATAAACCACAACGTCATTAAGGGGAAAAAATTCAACCGAATTTCGTGCGATGAAGATGTTTATTGGGACATATGGTTTTTTTTTCCTTCTTTTCGACGACTTCTCGTCAAAACTTAATGACTGCGCTTATCGAAAACGTTTTTATTAGCGCTGTTGGATGCTTTTCAAATGGTATCACGAGCGCGTGATGCGTTTCTTTTTCCATTTCAAATGATACTGGAAGGTATTGCATAGGCAAAAATTGTGTTTGTGTTCAACAAGGTCTTTTCCTGCTGATTCGACATGAAAACAGATAAAGCCATAGAAATTGCATTGTGCACAATAAAAACGATGCTAAAATGTGTACAAGTTCGAAGATGAAAATGCACTTGCAACTTATTATGGCCATTTATGATCGCAATAAAACTTCAATAGATACAAACAGAAGAGAGAGAGAGAGTGAAGCACTCAAAATGACAACAACGACAATGTGACTACGGTAGCGTATGCTCAAGTTCAATGAAATGCAAAAATATCTCATTCGAAGCGCACCAACATGATGATGCACTCGTCTCTCGCTCTCTCTCTCTCTCTCTCTCTCTCTCTCTCTTTCTCTCTCGATACATTGACAGCCGTATATTACTAGAGCGGGGTTATCGGACATGCTTTGTTGCACATTTTGCTACATTTTATCGTTGTCAAAAGCAATCCATGCATCGAGCCACACAGTTAGTCTCAATGACACAGGCGTGCGCGCACATACATACGATTTTCGCATAAATTCATAAATGCGGATCGACGGATTTTTCTGTTCTTCTTCTTCTTCTTCTTTTTCACATCCATTTATGCGCATTTGTGCAATTAGCCATGCATTTAAAGACATTGTTTCGTTTAAATGTGTCTTCTTCTTTTTCGTCTTCCTGACCATGAAGTAATTTCGTGTCAGCGTGCACAGAAGCCATTGAGCATACCTGCAGATCGGCTGAAGGATGTGCTTAATGTGAAACATTGTGTTGTTTCACTTGCCAACACAATATTTTGTTCAAAAAAATTGTCGATTAACAAATAAATTGCAGCAACCGACGAACGTGAACATGTGTTTTTGCCAATTTCCGAAATGAAAAAAAACAACAAACGAGCGCAGAGTTATTCCGTTGATTTACGTTGGCATCTGAACACAGATACGCTTAACAAATTCTACGAATGTGAGATGTTAAATCAAGTTCAACGGGCCATTTGACGTCAGCCGATAAATCTGTAGCTCATAATTTTAATTAAGCTTTAAACATTTTATTGATTTTGGGTTTTGGTTAAGCATTTGCCATTTATAAGCGACACTCGTGAAACATTGATTCGCGTAGGACGCAAAGCATGGCATTGTTTTTTTTCCCCGCAAATCTCTTGCAGCCAAATGGCAATTGATTTTTGCATCGCCGCTAAAATTTTATTGAGCTCAAAACGATGGAAAACAACACAATGAAAAAACTGAGCAGGATATTATCGAACGCTAATATATTTTGCGGGCATAGTGCAACTATAATTTTGACTAATGCTTTCACTCCTCCTCCTCCTCCTCCGTTGCTTACTGTTACCCAAATCAAAAAATCATCGAACAATCGATGCAATTAAATAGCCCGTAGCCCGCTGGCTTTTTTCGACATTTAAAGAACGTGCGCGCACGCGCACGTCTCTTTTTTGCTGCTGCTGCTGCTGCGCGTTTCAAATGAACACCGATGCCCGATATAAATTGAGTGTAATGGCAAAAGTGGCGTTTCGAATTCGGCGAACACACGCACAAAATAAAATCGAATGCTTATGAAAATGGCCTAGGTCATAATGATGGCCGATAATTAAAATTCCGGTGTGTGCCGATATAAATCGGTCGATGCAAATTGACTCCTGTGAATCTCTCTGCAGCCAGAAAAAAAGGCCTTGCGATGCATACACGCAGTATGTGTGATGTTGTCACTGTTGCTAATGAGTTGCATACAATTAGCGTTTCGGGGCAAATTTTATAACATTTCTGGTGTTCATAAACTGGAATTCACGAGCGATTTTTATTGCCCAAATTCGGCTTGGAAAATACGATGCAGCGCAAACATTAGGATAATTTGTTCAACTGTCGTTTATAGTGCCAATTCATTTATCGCTGCATTCATTTTTTTTATTTTTTTTTTTTGCTGTTGTTGTTATTTTTTGGGGTTTATGCTAGCACTCCACCACTGAACATAAACTTTCAAATAATTGTACACAACAAAACCGCCAAATTGTAATAATATCAGTTGCAGCCATTTAAATTGTCGATTAATTTTAACGCCTCTATATAAACCAATTTCGAAGTGTATAAAATCGAAATCGGCATGTTATTTGGCACGGAATGTGCGGAGGAGTGTGAGATATATGCAAAAATGCAACGGCAGCAGTAATGCTACACAACAATTTGTTGCATATGTAGTGTAGTATTTTTCGACTAAAATTTGCATACATTTACGCGGTGGACGCGCGCAATTACGAATAATACTCGCGCGAAAAATTATAGACTTTTAGTATCAATTTGTATGCACTATAATTTGAAATGGGTTTTTATGTCGGCAGTGGCGGCGGTCGTTGCTGCGCACTCAAAACGAGAAATTGAATTTTATTATGATATCATGATTATAATAATTATTTTCACTGATTACACACACTCTCTCTCTCTCGTGCTCGGCCGACCGCCCTATTCCAAATCGTGTAACGCATTTTCTCATGTGCACAAAAACGCACACGCACATTAACGCTGATCGCATTAATTGATTCGCCAATTAGGTAATTTATTAAAATCAATAGCAAAAAAGCATCGAAACCGATTTTCAAATTCCGAAGCAAATCGATTGATTCCGAAACCTCAAACTTTAAATAATAATAAAAACGGAATATTTGACATCGATGAAAAAAATCGAAATAGAAAAGTAAAATAGTAAAAGTGGATACATACCTTCCGGTCTTTGTGATGATCATTTCGGTGCCGAGCTCATGGAATTTTTCCCATAAATCTTTTGTTTCCAAATGACACTGGATTGGTTTCAATTCATCACAATTACAAGAGCCTAAAAGTGTTGGGCGTGTCTATTTGAGGCGAAGCACAAGCAGCATACACAACCGCAACATGTTGTTGAATATCGAGTGTGTGTGTGTGTGTATTTGACGCGAGAAAAAGAGAAGAAGAAGAAAAAAAACATAAGAGATCGATTCATGAGTACACCGAGAGATATAATTTATTGCTGAATGATATGGTTAAACAGAAAAGAAAATTCGTATTCGGTTTGGCTTTAACTTTGATGTTGTGATTAAGACAACATCAACAAAGACGAAGACGACGACCAAAACGGAATTCATCTACAAAAAAAATTATACGATGCAATTGAGAGTAAAATAAAAGAGAAGAAGAACCAGAAGTGATTTTTCTTCTTCGTTGTCACACAAAGCGAATGCCGAAGTGTTTTTTACACCCGTAATTATACGTTCATAAGCATGATTATTTCGTTCGTTTCATTCATACTGACTGGAAAATTGAAAGCATAACAAGCCGACGGCATATCGGCAAACAACAAACAAGCCCGATCCGATGGCCTGTGTGTAAAATGATCTTTCTCACCTTTCCTGAATCGGGAGATAGACGCTCATCATCGCTGGCCGTCGACGACACCGGTGAGGAGAGTGATGATTTTGTGGGCCGACCAATACGGTTCTTTGTCAGTGTTGATGATGATCCATTTCCGTTGTTATTGTTATTGTTGTTGTTGTTGTTGTTGTGTGCTGATTGTGATAAGCTGCTGCTTGAGGTTTGTGTCGATGGAATGGCCGTGTTTATTGTGATCGGCGGAATTTTGTAGTCTTCAACATCAATTATGGCATCATCATCATCATCCTCAATATCGTCCACATCGTCTTGATAACCACCACCAATCGATAATGGACCTAAACCAGAAAAAAAAAACATCAAATATATTTAGGAATAGCGAGAAAAAGAAATAAAAAAAAGAGTCTTTAAAATGCAGTCAACGGCATGGCACTGAAATTAGCATAAACAAATCTATTCAGTTAATTATAGCGTTTGCTTTGCAACCAAACCACTGAGAGAGAGAAAAAAAAACTCAACACCGTCTACGTGCAAATTTTCTCTGATTTTCTCACTCAATTTGAATTTAATTGTTGAGCGCGATTTGTTGCCAACTTATCATCTATTTAGTACGATTGCGCGCGACTTGCAACCTCTGTGCCGAATATGTGGTGGCCGCAGCCGAAGAAAGACAATTGCAATTTATGCGTTCTAATTGAATCAAGGTCTTGCATACCACAAAGATTCGAAAATTCGGACAGTCAATTAAATGCACTATGCGAATGCAAAGGCAAACAAATGGCATGCATGCGGTCCGTTAGTCGGTTTACGGTTTAATTGGATTGTGTGCTGTGTGTCTTATTTTAAATCACGATTAAGGTGGTGATTCAATCATCAAACGTGATTATTCAATTTTCTAACGATTTACCCAATAGAATTGTTACTCATCACCATAGTCATTAGTCGTTCGCATCGACAAATGGTATTCGCTTCGTTTTGTTGTTTTTTCTCTCTCTCTCTCGCCAAGGTGTCATTAACAGTTGCGCCAAAAATGATTTAGACCAAATACGCGAAACCTCAAAAATATGTAATTCCAATGAGAAAAAATTTCGCGTCAATTCGATTAGTGTCAACACGCTTTGAAACAACCATATGCCAAAAACGAACAAAAAAAAAACTTGCTCACTTCCAACGACACACAAATTTATCATCGATTTATTCAAATTCGATTCGAGTTTGTTTATGAAAAAAATGCCAAATCTCAAAGTGATAAAAATATAAATGAGATTCGAACGAAGCGATAAATTGTGTTTTCTTCAGCCAAAGCAAAGCCGGACAACATTTCAAGAAGAAAAAAAAAACTGAAGGGAGATGAAGAAAAAAAAAAGAAACGCATTACGAACTGAGAGAATAAATTAATAATTCCACAAATTATTAATTTCAGATTTATGTGATTTTTTATTATGAAGTGAAATAAAATGACAGCAACAAATCGAAGCGAAAATTGAACACAACGAAAAATGTGCAAACCTGCTGCTGCAAACCCGACTGATTAGCAACCCGCAGAAATGAAACGGGCGAAACAGAGCAAGCAAGCAAGATAATAAAATAAGACACTTGAATCTCAGCGCGCTATTCGTAGCCGATTAAATTTCCATATTTAATAAAAATATATATACGATTCCAAGTTTTTGAATGCGATCACGCAACGGAGAGCGTGGTGAGCGACCGAGGGAGAGAGTGAGCGAGAGAGGCGAAGACAAAGCGCGACAAACAAATACCAAAGCGACAAAATATTTCCACCGAAAATGATCAAAACAGTGGTTCTCGTGTCAATTATAGTGATTATTAATTATTTAATTATTTATCTCTTTTCAATAGAAGAGAAAAAAAGTCGTCGCCGTTTTAACGGACGATTGTCCGTGTGATTGTGTGTGTGTGTGTTTGTTGTTGTGTGAACTTAACAATAAAACTCGATAATGTCACGCTTTGTGTACACACAATCGAAGTAAATCGATTTATTGTGCTAATCGATTTGGCGCTTTGCAAAACCCAGCTCCAATAGAATATATGATAGAAATTATGAATAAGAAGGTGTGAATAAGAGCTTTAAATCGCATTTAATCATTAATCATTAGCATTTGATTGCAGTATTGCCGTCGCATTATATCACATTTCAGCATTTTGAGCTGTCATTTATTCTCTTGACTTCATCTTTTAATGCATTTTCTTTTCTTCTTCTTTCGTTTCGTTTTGTTTCGTCTAAGATTTCATTGAATGGCCTTCAAAACATCAACAATCATCAGTTATTTCGTTTTTTTTTTCTCTCAATGTTCTTCCTTCTCTTTGACATTTCTTCCTGTTTCTGTTTTCTTCACCAAAAAAATGTTGTCAATTTTCTCAAAGCAAGAGAAAAAATCAATTTCTAAAGATTTTCCCACGAACGATTTTTAGAAAATTAGCGTGTCGAATCGATTGCATCAAGTTTTAATGATGTTTTTCGCTGCTGTCTTGCCCAAAATTGGAGCTGAATTATTGCGTTCGACATTAGGCACGCTGATTAGATGAGAGAGAGAGAGAGAGAGAGAGAGAGAAACAGAGACTTCGATTCGCTTGTGAATATGAAATCATTGAAATTGTTGCCAGCAATAATTTGTCCATATGAAAAAATCAGCACCTGTTTAATATGTCTCTCGTAATGACTTAATTGATCTTCAATTCATTCGATTAGTTTTCAGCCATTCGAAACATACACACAACTGTCGAAACCATCTCTTTTCCATTCGTTTTCCACGTAAAGTCACTAGAGTTAATCGGTGGACACTTAACCATTTTTCATATAATTGTAAGATCGGCCGCGTTGCAGAGAGTGACCAGAGCAAAGAGAAGTATTTATGTCGAAAATAGCGATAATGATTTCATTAAAGTGTATTTCCTATAAACGACACCATTTACGATGGCACAAAACGTATAATGGTGGATCTGATGAAGGTCTTTTTCGTCACAACAAGAAGTAAGAAAATAAAATCATTAAAATTGGTATGGTAATTTTTTTTTTTCGTTTTGGTTGAAAACGATTTGAGCTCAATTGGAAAGAGTTGATCTGAAAATGTTTTCATCATGAACAATTTCAGTGGAAAATGAAATACCGTCGCAAGTTTACACTATGAAATGAAGAAAAAATACAGCACGCGCGTTTTCGATGAATTGTTGTTGCGTGCACAAAATTATACTCGAAGCCATGCCGTCGGACCGAATGTTTTTATTACAGACTTGTAAAAAAGGTGTTTTCTTTTATTGACTAAATCGATTAAACACACTACGAATTAAGGGAAGAAAATGATGATGATAAGCAATAGATACTAGATAGCTGTTACAACAACTTACTTGAACTCTTATCCGGTGAATCCATGCAGACCGATTGTCTGCCCATGATGGCAGCGATGGAAAAATCCGTGGCTCCTTTCACCACTAACGCTTCGTTGCACTGTGTCTCCGGCAACATTTTTCGTTTGGCTTTCAACGCTATTTTTGATTATTTTTTCTTCGAAACTGAACTTGCACAATTTTCAAATCGCCGTTTGCACTTCTAATCACCGAATTTACTTCCGTTTTAATCGAAAGAAATTTGGTTGTTTTCTCATAAAATAACAGTTTTCAGTTTGTAATATTTTTTTCTCATAAATTCACTCGAATTTTTTTCCAGAAAAAAAAAATCAGTTTTTCTATCACTTTTGTTTATACCGAACCGAACCGTCAACAAGTTCTGCTACTTTATCACTTTAGTCAAATTCCGAAATTGTTTTATCTTATGTTGGCATGATCTTTATACTTTTTTCGTATGGCTCACACAAGAGATCTTTTGAACAGCGAAAAAACCAATCTATGTTCTGTACCGATGTGAGTTGAAATAAGAACAAAAGTTGTAAGATTTTTTTTTACTTCAAAATAAAAAGTAACGATAAACGAGCGAGCGAACGAACGTTTAAGCGCAGTACCATACTACGGAACAATTCACACCGAACTAAATCAAAACCGTGTGTTGAGTGAGCGATGAAGGTCTCGGTTCTTCAGTCTGTTTGTCGATTCTCTCATTGCACAGCATTAGCGTATCGGTGTGTTTATCGTGCACACACGCACATCCAAACGACTGTGTGTATTGGGCTTTTTCTTCTGTTTTATTCATGTTTCCCATATGTTTCACTCGGTTCGGGTTTTTGAGAGTGTATTGGTGCATGCATCGCACTTCGTTCGAGTGTTGCATTTGTGCTCTGTGTTCCGTGGCCAATTTGATGTGTTATTGAAACCAGTTTGTGATACTCGTTTTTTTCCTACTCAACTTTTCTCTCTTCAACGCGTTATGAATTGGCTCCTCCTATCCATCTGGTACATAAGCTGTCAACAGTACGTTCGGAATGTAGTGTGAGAACAGTGAAACGCTTTTTATTTACTTTGCAGTGAATCGTGTGCGGTGCGGTATGGCAGCGACGGCGAACCAGAGCGGTGCAGCGTTGATGTTCGAATTTTCGAACATGATGCGTGCTGCGTGCTGCGGAGAAGCATTCTGATTCGATGGGCGGAGCTAACGGAAAAATAAACAAAATTTAATCTTTTATGTATATGAAAAGCGTCGTTCGTTCACTCGCTTGCTCGCTCTATCTCTCGCCACATTCACAAATCGATTTTCGAGGAGCGAAAGGCGAAAATTTCTTTGTGTAAACCAGTGTGATGGCATGAACAACAACCAAATCATGAAATCGTTTAGCAATTATATCGAGTAAATTTGTTTTCACAAGCCCAACTCAAACAATTTGCATGATATAGTTTTTGAGGCTCTCGCTCTCACTCGCTCGCTCGCACGCTTTTTCTCTCTCTATTATTTATGGACAGGACATTGTATGTGCGACTCGGTCGGTCGCTTGGTCGGTTGGTCGGATGAAAGTGTGAAACTTTGTCGCAATACTACGTAGAACTCTTGTTAGAACTCGCAAATGAAATAATGAATTATGTATCAACAGGGGCTCTATTTCTTCCTCATTTTTGTCGAGTTTTTTTCTCTCTCTCTCTCTCTCTCTCTCTCTCTCTCTCTCTCTCTCTGTGTGTGTGTGTGTTTCCACTCGACCCGAAAAATGTTTTCCTACATTTTGAAAAAGGAGCATGAAGGAGAGAGGTATAGAAAAAAATACGGCATTTGGGTGTTTTGGCGAATTGAAATTCTGGTGAAGAAATCCAATTTAATAAAATGTTCTTTAGTGCCATAATGGCACAAGCATTTGAATCAAATATTCGTATACACAATCAATTTTCATTTTCAATTTCCGGACATGAGCTATTTTCCAAATAAAATCGCTTCGATTGCTTTTCACCACAAAAGCTACACTTTTTCTCTCTCTCTCTCTCTCTCTTGTTCCGTTTCTCTGTCTCTTGCTCGTTTCCTGTGCAAATGGTCGTTTTTTTCTCTCGCTTCCATTCGAATCCGATTTAATACATATAGTAGTTGAGATTGGTTGAATTGTGTGTTTGTATGCGCGCGCTCGGGACGAATTTTCCACATTTTTTCCCACCCGATGTTGCGAGTAAATAGCCCAACATTTGGCTCTCGCTTCCATTTTTGTGTAGAAAAGATAAAGAGCAAAACGTGAGCATCATCAAGGCTTTCATTTACACCATTTATGCGATACGTCGTTTCTTTGTATATTACGTGTCTATATATAGGTTTTTGGCGAATGTTGTCGACGACAATGCCAAATAAGGAGAACGGGATTTAAACATAAAGGGTGATGAACGATTTCATATTGTGCATCCTTATAATCGTGTTCCGTATACAGTGCGGTTTCATGCAACGCGAGAGAGAACAGAACAGAAAGAAAACAATCAAGACAAAAGAGAATCAGATTTTATGGCGACGACGATGACGACGGCGGCGAAAAATTGATAACATAAGAAGAGGTGGAGCGGACATGCTGAAAAGGTGGATCGCTAAGAATCTGCGTGTTGCTTTTATTAACTAACGGTCACTGGACTCATCGACAAACATTCCCCTAACGCTCTACACGCTTTCTATAGTCGAAAAATGGTTTTTTCTTCAACGAACAAACGAGAAAGAAAAATCAACGATTCAAGTTTATTTAACGATTTAGTACATAGAAAGCTCAAGATTTATCTCTGTTGCTGCGGTGAATAACGAATGAATAATAAACTATTTGAAGTCAGTGAACGATTTCGTTAAAGAATTACATTTTAGCAGCGGTGGTTAAGGTGACAATGACAATATTTACGGGTCATAGCAAATGAGAGACAAAATGACAAATATAGCGATAGCGGAGACATACACACGATAATGATAACGAATATGCTTTTCTATGGTTTATCATGTATATATGGTTCTTGGCCTTGAACGCCACAAAGTTTACATATTCACCAATAAAATTTACATATTCTACGATAACATGAGCGAAATTTGCTAATTTCTTCCATGATTCTGATAATTTACTCGCTAATTTTTCTTTATTAACATTTTGATGTGTGATTCTTTTTTCGCAACAAACAAGCTACGTTCGAGCTTATGAAATGCCAATTTATTCTGAATAAAAAAAAATTTGACGATAGCTTTTTAAATTAATTCATCATGAAGAATGGCAATTTTTTTGTTCTTGTCGTTTTTTCACTTCACTTTTAATTTTGCGCTAAATGTGTGCCTAGAGTCAGCATGAGTGCTAAAAAACGCGTAATTGAATATTTCAATCGAGTTCAATGCGACAAAAATGAACTCAAGAGACTCTTTGAAACGTTCAATTCCATCACAAAGGCGGCAAAGCATTCAATTTCAGGTCATAAACTTAAATAAGATCATTTGACCATATATGATGGATATGGCGATTGAATAAATACAATAAATTGACTGAATTTATTATTGCAAATTGTAGGTATTAATTCGATGTGTTTTAATATAATTTTTTCGACTGGAAGTGCATTTCATAATTTCAATAAAAAGTAATAAGATGAGCGATTACACTTGTGTATATTTAATCATCAAGCAGGATGAAAAAAACGAATCCTTTAAGTATGGCGTGTTGCACCTTTTTTTTCTTCCTCTCAAAAAGGTTCGAAATATGCATGTGACGTTGTTATAAAGCGTAGCATAATTCCACATAGTGCCACGTTGAAGCCGACAGAGGTTTTTTCGGTGTGTTCGTTTCGCTTCTCATACTTAGTTATTTCGTGGAGCAATTTCGTTAGTCAACACACCATCATTAGCATATAAATACGAGGCATGCGACTGTTGAGAGTACAACAAACACTTACGAAAAAAAAATAACACCACGAACCAGAGGAGAGCTTCGGACTCGTGTTTGCCAAATGAAAAGAAATTGCCGCCATTGATGTGTCCATTGCCGATTTTGCAACCATGTTCACATTTATGGATACGAATTCGCTTTTCCGGTTCTCTCTCCCGCTCTCTCTCTCTCTCTATCTCTCTCTTTCTCGCCGACGATGGTTTTTTTCTTCTTCTTCTTCTTCTTCTGCTGAATGCGCATAATAAATTCGACTGGCTCTCGTTGAATCAACAAAACATGAGCACCGGGCTACGAATGTCCATGCTCTCGCTCGCACATTAATGACCATAATGAAATAATTTAATATTTTGTTCATGTTGTGCCGTGTGTACGGTTGTGCTAAGCATAATGTTGAAGGTATAGTTCACTCCACATTGGCTTGCTACAGATAATAAATGTGTATCAATTACATCAAAGAAATATTTCTTGCTTTTCGTACATCATATTTCAGAATCGGTTTTGATGCCGGTTCCCGTTGCACTGTGAACAGTCCAAAGCGCTATATTTTGATTATGCCTGTGTGTGAATGGGCCGCCACACGTTTTGTTTGATGTTTGCGTCGATCACAGGTTAATGCTCATCGGATACTATTAAAATATATTACGTTTTCGCATAATACTTGCAATGGCCTGTGTGTATGCCGTTGTACACACAACGGGGCAAATGTAAGTCGCATCGTCTCATCCAAAACCACCATTTTCATGTGATACTCACTCTCGAACAGTCACGGCGTGATTACAAAAAGCATAAATAATATTGTACTTTTAAGTAATTTTCAGAATATTTATGCACTTATTGGCCATTGCCATAACTTCTTCGATCATTTGCCGAATGCGGAAGGAGCCGATAATATTATTATACACCATTTCTTCTTTTTGTTTTCTGTGCCGCAAACCAAACGAGTTCTTAGCCCAATAAATCGGTTTTATACTTTGATTCTAGGCCTAAAATATTTCCATGGACAAAAAAAAAATGAGGAGAAAAATTTGAAGTGAAACGTCTATGGGCGCGTACTTCAAAAATTAAATTAAAATTCCGTAGAATGCATGAGTACTCTGTAGTGGAGATAAAGTTAAACAGTTTGACATGTGTCACCAATATTTTTTCCTCCCAATTATCAACCAAACATATGAACTGGTTAGAATATTCACACACCCACAGAGCAGTACACAATCACAATTGAGTGCAAGACTGTACCTAACTAAATATCAGCAAATCACCAATTCCAAGAACGACAACACATTCAACATACAATTAAGACAAAATGACATTTTTTGACAGGTGGTAATACAAATATGGACAATAATGGCCAAGTCTTCAAAAATAAAAAAGTCGAAACACTCGAAACGGCAGTCAGTTGTGCTTTTATTATCGAAGTCAAAACCTAATCACTGCAAACGGAAATTAGTGCCAAATTTTAAGAGCATTTTCTGTTTACAGAACTGCTTGAAGTGTAAATATTTTTCAATTCTATTTGAATAACGAACGAAGCTTGAAACCATTCAAACTACTAAGATATTGAAGGAAAAAATTTGTTATTATTACAAGAAAGGTTAGCTATTGAAATTCTCAATTTGTACTGCACTGTGTGTGAAAATGAAGCATTACTTTAGCGCTACAGTACTACAATTGAAAGGGCAATTAATCAATTCCATAGTTGAAACCATTGTTTGTTTTATTGATTTGACCAATTAACTATCAGAATGCATACACTGTTTCTAAATCAATACCTTTTCAATTTCCTTCACAGGACCCATCGTCGACAAAATGGAGATTACGGATATGAATCTCATTTGTCTCGAAGAATATTTCGAATATTTGGAGCTGTGTGACATTCTGAGTGTGGCCGATGCAAACAAGAGACTACGCAGAGCTGATGAAAGCGTGTACTTTCGAAAATATAGTCAACAAACTACACTTTCATATAGTGAAAATAAATTGACGTTGCGTCGTACCGATAAGCCAACAATTGAACATCAAATGATCCTTGACTTGAAAACGTCATTTCGTTTTTTGCGCTGTTTTGGGCACATGATTTATGGAGTTCAAATTTTCTGGATACTACAAAGTTAGAGTCCAATATCTACTTATTCAACTTAATGAATATTGTGACACAACTTAAAAAAGTTAGTAATGTACAATCCAGGATATCCACATCCATTGGGATATCCTTTTTTGTTTGATCAACTTGAATACTTTGATACCTATGATAGATGGACGGTAAATTTGCACGATTTCATTGATCACCAACCATAAAACATATACTACTTAAAATGAATAATGTTGATCATTCACACCTCGCAAAAGCACTACCATTGCTATCGGAAATTACTCTTCGGCAAAGTAAGTTAATCGATTATGTGCTTGAATTCGTGTTCAATTTTAAGTTACTCAAAATGCTTGAAATAAAAAATATGACTCATATTATATGAGCAATGAACACGCATTTTATGGAGAATTACGCACAAGTTTGGGAGATGAATGGCGAGTTTCAATGCAAGATGAAACAATTGAAATTCGCCGCGTAACTTCGCTTCGTATATAAAAAATTACAGATTACATACCACCAAATTTGCTTAATTTCCATTGAAGTTTAATAGTAAACAAATTTTGTTAGTTTGTTCGCTTTGTCAATAAAAAAAAAGAAAAATAATTTTTGTTGTTTTTATGAAAAAAGGGAAACATTCAACTGAATGAAGTTTTTTTCAATAAAATTCTTGAGTAAATCAATAAGTTCGACCTAATTACAAACTACACACGAAATTCTCATTGTGAATCAGCAAAATTACATTTGGGAGCTTCGTTTGAACTTATAATCGTAGAGAAATATCTGAAGAAAAAGGTATAAACATATACAACAAAAAACCATATAACGAAAAAACAAAGAAGTAACAAAATTAAATGGCTAATGACACGAGCGCGAAAAAGAACGAAAAGAGCGGTTCATTTCTGGGTTGACGTGTTCAAATCAACAATAAATTTTCATAAAAAGCGATAATAAAATGACAAAAACAGTTAGAGGCACCGGGAGTGAGCTTGTGCGCCAGTTGATAATTCAAAGAGTCCACAGTAATTAAATTCGAATTAAATTCACAAAACTCCGTTTTTGCCTCGACTGACTGACTCACTCACTTACTCACTCAATCGCATGCAATGTGTATTTATTCACCCGGAAAAATTATTATCTAAATTTCCGCACATTTCATTGTATTCACGCACCAAATCTGTGGCACGGATTTAACTCCGAAGGAAAAAAAAACAAGAGCCACACATACACACCCACCGAGCAGTACACAATCACACAACTTTTCGGGTCGGATATTTTCGGCATCGTCGGTGTTTACATAATTAGCAAAGCGAAACGAAAACTTTTTACCATGCTGGCTGGTTTGGCAGTGGAGAGTGGGAAAATGTTGGGTTTGGTGTTTGCGTGTGTTATCATTTCAACCCTTTTTAGCAAGTTTTTGGCAACGACAAATTATCTAACTGCTAATAAGCTAAATATTATGTTGTTGTTCATGGGGAAGTGTTTTTCCCGCCGGAGCAAACGATGAGAAGACACACACACACACACACAGAGAGAGAGAGAGAGTGCGATAGGATAGAAAAAGAATAGAAGCAGCTCGTTTGATTTCCATGCAAACACACACATAACACAACACAGAAAACCAAAGCGGGCGCCAATTGACGCCATTATCGTTGAACATTCTGTAAATGTGTGCTGTTTTGCAGCATTGTTTTGGATGTGAAAATGGCGTTGAAGCCTTAATCAGTCAGTCGGTTAGAATTTGAATTGGCGTTGAACGAAAGATTGTGTGCGATGATAATAATGATGGAGATATTTAAAATTCGAGATAATTTGTTCTCGGTTAGTGGAGTATAAATGGAGTCGGCAAATGTGTATACAAACACATTGGACACGTACTCGATATGTTGGTGTGCGAAAGGGACATTTGTCGAGAGTTCATTCTCTGTGTTGTGGTTATTGTTTGGGCACATGTTCACTTGACTTTAAGGCAAATAAATCTTTTAATAGCTCAAGAGGGACTACAAAACTACTGTGTTTCTCTTTCTCATTCTACTCTCCAGGCTGAGCATGGTTTTGGTGGAAATTTTTTTGCGTGCACAATGTGCCTCGATCGTTTCACGCTTTAAAACGATTTTCGCTAAGCGATTTCACAGGATTACGAAGTAATCGTAAGTGAGTGCGTTTCGGAAAAACTTTTGCTATCAATCTCGAGTGACGATGAAGAGCAGCAAATCCGACCGAGATACAAATCTTGTGCCATGAAAAATGGGCTCACTTTAATATTGTTTAGAGACGCACACACAATATATACAAATAAGATAGAGAATATGTTCCACATAACAAGATTTTAAATTTTCTATTTCTAAGCCTTCGAATTAGCCCATAAAATATATTTCAAAATAGCAGCCGCAGTTGCAGCAGCAGCAACGGCTGCTGCTTAGTACATTCTAACATGTCGCTGAGTCTTTTAATGTGCGTTTGTGCGAACATTATCAGCTTTTGAATCATGAATGTTGCAGTTCGCTTGCGTGTTGTGTTTTGTGTGTAGCTGCATTTTTTGTGGGATTCTTCTCGGTCGGCAGCCATCGAAACGATAATTAGCTGACCGAAATGCGAGGAAAATTATCAAAGCGCATGAGAAACTTCAAGCGTACGCACACACTCGGCGTCAACGCAACAACGCAGAAGCGAAATAGAATACTTTCATTTGAATATTCGTGAAAAATGCCGGAGTCACAGTATGCACATAATTGCAACACTTGTCGCTTTAGCAATATTAACGAAACCGCCCAAAATGTGTACCGCCATTCTATGGACGGGATGCTATTGCTAATGCCAATGTGCTACAGTGCTACACATTTTACGGAAAGAAAGGAAGCAGAAGAAAAAAAACAGAACAATGTTGCGCAGTCCGTTGATTACACATCGCATGTGTATGCATTGTTCTTCATCTTTTTTTAATAAAATTGTGGAATTTATCGTGTTTACGATGAATAAAAAGCACATGTGCGTTTAAGTACTCGCTCTCTTTCTCGCCACCATCACCCCGGAATACGCGGGCCAATTTTCCATGATGATGTTCGTGATTTGCTTAGCCACGTAGCACAAAATTATCGCATTACTTTGAAGATTTGCATTTTTTTGCGCTTTTGCCGCTGCCATTGCCGTCGTCGTCGTTGCCTCCTTCCGTTCGGTGTATTCACGGTTGTATTACATTGGAAGATCATCGACAGCCGTTTGCTACAAAGTTTTCAATTTGCATACGAAATGTGCGCGACGCGTCAAATACGAGCAGAAAGAGTGAGTGTATGTTTCATCGGTTGCTACCATAGTAGTGATTATGGCGTCGTTGTGCCAAACATTTCACTGGCTGCTGAAGAAAATTCTCATTGAAAATAATCGGCACCCAGCGCCGTGCGAGTTTCAAAGTAAATATCAAGCGTACACACAACGGAGAGAGAGAGAGAGAGAGAGAGAGAGAGAAAGAGAGAGCGAACGAAAAAAATTGCTGTTATCATGCGATAAACCGACATTTTTCTATTCTCTGCTTATTCACGCTAATGTTTTCGATTGTAAAGGCGAAATGGCTCTGAGTGTGTATGTGTTATTTTTTGTTTCTTTACTTCCTTCTCTCGCGCTCATGCCTGTAATTACCGTGAGCTCCAAGTTATATATTATTTGGCAGGCGACGGCAGTTGTTCGAAATTATTTTTTCAAATCCATTTTCACGATTACACATCGTTAAGCGAGAATATTGTGTGGTTGCTATTTTCCTTCCATACGCTCGTCCCATATCTCTATCTCTCTCTCTCTGTTCAGCCGACACTGCTGACGTACGCGACCAGCACCACACATCCACAACAACAACAACAAACATTTTTGTTGTTTTTTTCTCGCCGAACTTAAGCCCCGAAAATTACAATTACACACAAATTCAGGTGTTTCAAGCAAACGGTTTATATTTCATCGCGTTGATAGTGAAAATTAATGGAAGATTATGTGTGAGCGATGACCACACTTGCCCGTGCGCACCGTGCGAGAACTGCCCAAAAAATTATGTAAACATTTTTATTGTCAAATTACTGCATACAGATTCAGACAAAGAATACTCCTGCTGCGCTCATCACCTCACTCACATTTCGCTTCTTCTTCTTCTGATTAAATTAAAAGCTAATTTTCCTGCGGTAACAAAAACAACCGAAAATTTACGCGTTTTTCGTTTCTGGGGTGTGTTTTTCGATATGAAGAGAAATTTGACACGAAGAAGCTCGCTATGAGGAATCTCGCTGTGTCATTCAAATGGATTTTCATTCTCGACATCCAGATTTGATTCTTTTTAATGCCAATGATAATTAAGCCGTCGTCGTCGTTGATCATTATTAAGTGTAATGTGTGTATTTCACTCCATTTTCGCAATTTGAACCGCATGAAACATTGACAACTGGCACCGTTTTTCCCCAATCAAGTACACAGCGAGAAATGCCATTTATTTGATTTTTATTAGGCTATCATGCGCAGCGATGGTAAACGACAACCGCTAAATTTTTCAGCGCTTTTCCATTTTCTGAATCGTTCTTTTTTTTTCGTTCGTGTGTATGCGTATGCCTTTAAGCGGCGTCGTTGTCGTCGTTCATCGTCCAGGAAAAATAAATTGTGTCGTAGCGACAAAATAACCCCTTTTTATATTCTCGCCTTTTCTCCATTTATTTTCTATTTAATCGCATTCGAGAGCCTTTCCATCTGTCTCGCTCTCTGTGTGACTGAGTTTGTGTCTTTTTATTTCGATCTCTCTCCCTCTTACACTGTGTCGCCAATGCCCTAGAAAATAGATACTTTTATTTGGCACAAATGACTGTCGATTGTTAATTTTCTGAGCCATTTAACATGGTGCGATACCACGATGGTGCCCATTGTACATAATTTCGCTTTGTATTTCGATTCGAATCTCGTTCTCTATCTCTACCCGTTTCAAATTTGTCTCTTATTGCTCCGAAAACGGCCGCAATCGAATCGCTTCTCACATCTGTGAAATTGGCCGCTTGTGTTTCCAACTCTTGAAATTTTCTCTCATTTATTTGTCGTGATTTACTTTTGCGTACTGCGAAGCAAAACCAAAACTGCTCTATCAAAGCCCACGGGCAAGATAAGGTTTGAGTTTTTTTTTTCTCTTCTTCTTTCACCTTTTTTTCCGGCAGAAACAAATATACAAATGCATTTTGAGAAAAGAAAGCGATGAATAACAAGTATAGGCAATGAGGAAAAATTATTCGTATGCACTACAATTCCCGATTGCTATGGAAATTAACGCACGAAAAACTCTTGAACGATTTTTTTTTGGTTGGGTTTTGATAAAATTCGAGATTTTTTTAACTTCCGCAATTCCTTTCGTATCATTACGGTTTCTTTTTTTGTTTATTTCGCTGACTCATTTTAAACTTATTTCCCGTAGGATACATAATTAACATTGAATTATATAAATGTGATTTGAATTCAAATGGCATAAGAACCTCGTTCAAAATCTGAAGATTGCCGAATTTCCAGCGAAAAAAGAAAGCAATATCAATTCAATGGAATGAAGCCGATTGCAAAGGGAATAGCCAAAACAATATCGAATCAAAAAGTTTTGCTTGTGACTTTCCTTTGCTCACGCTGCATCAAATGCTGAAGAAATAGGTAAGAATTGAAAGCAGACGATCGACATATCTAGAAAATGGCATTTTGGGCCAAAGTCAATCTTGTCACTCAAACAAATTCTATGCATTTGAACTTTCCCATTGAAAATGTGTTGGTATTCGATTTGCTTTTATCTCACTTTGTTCAGTCTGTTTTGCGCAGCAATCGATGAGAATCAATTCGTGTGCGGTCGATGCGAAAGACATTATCGTTGCCAAAAATAAATCACCGTGAACTGCACCGACCACCATACATGTGTTCAATTGCGTTGTTTTTTTCTGTGAGCTGTTGTTAAAATGCGTTCATCGGGTCGGTGTAGAGTTGGCTCGTTCGCGTCATTTTAATGAAAATTCAATTGCTAATTCTTTGTGTTCAAGTGAACGCAGTAAATGCGTCATCGTCCATCGCCTGAAACGGTTGCCCGTTAAGATGTCGTTAACATTTAAAGTTACATTCTCTCGGCAACTTTTCATCGTTCGGATGAAGAAAAAAAACAAAACCTTCAAAGCTCAACCCAAAAATATAATTGAAAAGTGAACGTGCATAATTTATTTTTGTTGATTGTTTTGTCCTTTCAAACTTTTGTTTCAACTAGTGAGACGGGTAGAGAGAGAGAGAGAGAGAGAGAGAGAAAGAGAGTGAGATCGTTCAAAGGAATAGAGTGAATGTGTGTGTTTTTAGCAATTTTTCGCTTCATTAATTACCACCAAGAATGAGCGAGTCACTGGCCGCGCGATAGCATCTTGTGTAGTTTCCGTTTTTTTTGTTGCCTCAAACAAATCGAAACTGTCATTGGAAATGATCCTTTGGTGACATTTTCAAGACGACATGCGTCGAGCATGTGAATTTGTTGTTGATATTCGTCGTCGATGCCATAAATAAAAAATGGATAAATGAAGCGATGATTTGAAATCTGACCGTTGATCTCGTTTACTTTTTTTTTCATCTCTTCTGTTGAAATTCGGATCGTTGGATACATATATTTTTCGTTTTTTTTCCCTCTATCGTTTGGAATCGAGAGTGTGTGAGAGAGAGAGAAAGACCCGTTCCTTCTAAATGATTTCGTTTACGTGTCATCAAATTTAAAATATCATTAGCTCAAACATTTGTGACAGTTCTGAAGTGTTTACAGACGAAAAAAAAATCATCACAAGAGCAACGAACACAACAAAATCATCGTTTCGAAGCCAAAATAATTTATTAATTAAACCGGATCCGTTCGAGTAGAGAACACAAAACCGAGAAAAAAAATGCTGATCATTTTGATTTGATGGTAAATTTCGGCTTTAATTATGAGCAAAGTCGTTTGACGAAAGTTGCGCGCACGTACACACCAACAAATTAATCAAGCAGCCACAGCGCAGCAACAAAAAAATCACCCGGCGAATGAAATGTAGGGAATAAAAAAGTTGATTGTAACGCGGAGAGGCAACGAAAAAAAAAATTATATGGGTTTGACGCAGTGAGTCTGTCATCTGGCGACAAAAAGCACCTTCCGTTTCGTGAGTTGAGCAATGAAATTCACAAGTCAGCAAATATTTCGTAAAGTCACACGATGCACGGGTGATTCACAGCCTGCCTGCCTGCTACACAGCTCAGAAATTAATTACAATTAAATAAATTTCCCATATGGAGTGAGTGAGTGCGATTTTCAGGCGCGACGACAAAAGTGTAAAGTCGCAGCAATTCAAGTAGCTTAACGCCAATTAATTTGAAAGACAAAGTCTTATGGTATATTCCATATCGTATCGCTGTCGATCTTGTACACCAAAAGTGCACACGTTGTTCGCTCGATACAAAGAAGAAAGAGAGAAAAAAATCGAGCAACTTCTTTGCTCAGTCGGATCGCGTTGGCTATCGTGCAAGTGGAATATCATCGCAAGAAACGTCAAGTAAAACACATTGTAAAAAAGCGACAACTAAATCAAACATCAAACTGCACTCACACACAATTTTGATTAATTTAACGCTAATTCGTCATGTAACACAGTCGAACGAATCGTGTTCCGAACCGAGTCACTGGTGCGGCCCGATCTCTTAATTATGCATTCAATTAAAATCTTTAAATAAAGCGCAGCCACTCAAAAGTGTAAATGTGCAAAAATTATTTCTCCGTTCGCATATTTCTCTCTCGTTGGCACATTTGACGTATGTGCTGCTCGCAGCTAAACAGAGCAAGAAAGAGAGCGAACAAGCGAGCAAACGAACGAAAGAGATCGTGGTGCAATGACAGTTTTACAGATTTACACATGCCACTCCGTATAATGTGTCTATCATTTTATACGGTGTGCTGATATGTCTCTGTTCTGATTATGCTCGCTGGTTGCTCTTGTTTTTTTCCCTTCTACTGTATTTCTTCGAGATTTTCTCTCTAATTATTGTTATTACTTGTGTGTGTCACTTTTTTTTCAAGCTCTGCTTGTCGCAACCTGACTCTGATTGAAAACCACGAGGATAAATGTATTCAAATTTATTCAGAACCGATTGATTTTCACTCAATTCGTGTAACGTTGTCGATGCTGCTGCTGTAGCTGCTGCCATGCCCGTTGTGTGGTAATTCGATATACACTCTCAGTAAATACATTGTGATTTAAACATCACTCGAAACGAGAAAACATGACCAGAGGAAAAAAGCTTCCATAACAAAAAAAGCGATCAATCTATTTCGTACTCGGTAGAATGACTAAATACCGTGGCATCGTACCAATTAGACAAATATATTCGACATTTATTAGATGCTTGCCTTGTCGTTTCTTTCTTCTGTTCGACTCTCTCTCTCTCTCTCTCTCTCTCTCTCTCTCTCTCTCTCTCTCTC
>NW_022595253.1:617507-661430 GCF_009176505.1 Sitodiplosis mosellana
CTCTCTCTCTCTCTCTCTCTCTCTCTCTCTCTCTCTCTCTCTCTCTCTCGATGTATTTTCGGCCGGCTGAGAAGCGAGCGCCCATCGAGCGAATGATAGAGAGAAAACCCAAAAAAAAAAACGACAGAGCCACAGTGACATGTTTTTCTACTAGCTCCTTTTTCACTGCGCGTGCTTAATCAAATGCATTTTTCTGTTTTGTTTCTTTTTATGGCTTGTGTTTATGTCATGTAATTCTCATTCCTTCTGTTGTTGCCTGTTCACTTTCATCTCATGCTCTGTTTCACAATTACGACAATCCGAAATGTCAAATGTTCTTCTCTTTCTTCTTCTTCCACTGTTCAATGGTTACATTTGTTAAAATTAGATGAATTCGTTTATCTAACATTTTACATATCGATTTCGAGCTGGTTATTTATACTTTGTTTTTCTGTCTGAAATCCAATTTGATTTGGTTTTGAATATCAATCCCCAAACAAGTAGTCGTTAGAACCATTTTTTTCAGTTGGCTGCGCGATGACAAAGGTCAAATTTTTCATTCACATCGTTTTTTTTCGCTTTTCAGCTTTTAATTTAAATTCTATTCACCGTTAAGTTGCCAATTTGCGACGATTTTTCGACGTTCTCTCTCACTCACTCGAGACAAGCGAGGACTTCATAACTCGTTTGTGTAAATGATTTTATTGCGCTGACGAATGACTAATTTAATTTATATCGAGGATCTCGAAGTGAGAATTTGTTAATTTTTTCTTGGATGAGATTCAAAAAATATTGCTTGGCTCTTGCTTAAAGGGTCAAGTCGATTATTTGTTCATTTTCGAAATGGTTTTCGTAAGACTTCTGTTTAGTTAATTAGTTCCGTTAGTGTGTCGGTTCCCAAGCATGTCCATTTTTATCGAGATCAAACATAAAACTCTGATTGGGCATTCAATAAAAATCGAACAAGACAACAAACAAAATCCAATAAATTTTCAAATGCCATGACATAAAATGGTTTTTAAATCGATACATTCAATGCCGTTTATTGACTGATATTTGATTATCACCTTATCAGCTACCGATGTTTTTCCAGTCGAAAAAACAACACTTTTTTCGATGTTAAAGCAGAACCATTTGACGCGGCATCGGCGATGCGTGTAATTGAAGACGTATACAATTTTACACAATCAAAGCGTGGAATGGAATTTTTTGGACATCGAGTCGATAGAATTCAGCCGATTGACAGGAAAATCGAGTGAATGTATCACATTTTGAACAACAATTTTTCTGTATTTCATCACTTTAGAATTGAGAGTAAATGAAGGGTCGACTGTTTTCGAAAAATACCTTTTGATTTCAATACGAATGGAGAAAAATATGTTTTTCGTGGAACAATCAAATTCTAATTTAATTCAAAAAAGTTTTAAAATGAAAATTGATGCTTTTTTTGCAAAGAGATGTCGAGTAACTGACGCAACTTCGATATATGTTCCAGCTGAATGGACATACATTTTTCATCCCTCCGAAAGTAGTGTAAAACAGAAGAATGTGTGGCATCGTTAATAATTTTGGTCACATAATCATTTCCATAGAATAATTGAAAAAAATTGTTTTTCCTTTTTTTCATCGGATGATAAAAACAATTTTAAAAAAATGTGACATTGTTTATTCTGTCCCCGAAAAAACAACAACCGCAAAACCGTTATTTTAACAACCATCCTAAAAACGAGGATGACAAAAAGTGCGAGTTGGCATGATGCAGGGCTTAAAAACTAATGCCACTGAATAATTGGTTATTCAATGTTCGCTTTCGGTTGCATTTCGGACGATTCGTTGATATGGATCTCATCATTGAATTACCCTATGCTAACTGTTTCGTATATATATGTACGTTTGGGAAATCGTGGCTCTCCGGCAAACATGCTGAGCTAACTGAGCAATGCGTGACACATGTCAAAATCAATTATTTTCCATGCTCATTCGATGCGAGTGATTCCGATGATCGCATAATAATATCTGTGGTGCATTCGGTGCACAAGTCAAAAAATTTCGGTTTTGTCTGGCTGTTGTCCTGATGACCAAATGCACGTAATGACAATTCGTCGTGGTTTCACTTAAATGCGATTACAGTTGCCCTGTTCAAAAATTCGGAGGGCAACATGTGACCTAACAATTCATCGGCTCAATTTGTCAGCCGTTAAATTGAAAGGCAAAGATAGCCGAAAATAGCAATTAGATGACGAATTTTGGGTACTTTGCTCATAATTTGTATTGCATGCGTTTGCGTATTATTGCGTTTTGCGGTTTTCAGTGTTCGACATGCATAGATAGAGAGAGAGAGCAAGAGAAAATTGGTTTCATCGATCGGCAACAATTATTTCTGACCTGATGAAGACGATTAAATGTTTATTTTCCAATGGGAAATCCCACGCCGCGGTCATTTTATGCCTACGCATGTCTAATTTCTGTCACACATGATGGTTGAGAAACACAATTGATTTCATGATTAGATGTTTATTCGCCTCGAGATGTATTATGTCTTAATAGGTGGCCCATTCGCGGATTCGTGTTTGAAATGATGGCAAACAATAATTGAAAACCAGTTCCATTCGATTGTTTTTCTGTGTGTGAGTGTGTGTGCCCGATCTTTTCACCAATCGAAGCATCACGCATCACCTTTTCTACATTTCCAATCGGATTTGGTGCCACACACTCAAATGTGCATGATAAATATAATTCAGTTTTGATTTATGGCACATAATTAAGCGAAAATTCATGCACAACCATTTATTGATAATTTGATAAGATCGACGATGTAGGCGCATCCGCATGCCATTGACGACGACGGATTTGGCGCACACCTCGATAACAGGGTGCCAATCGAGTATTGCTGTTCATAAGCCATGAGCTTCATTTGTGCTATTCAATGATTCCATGATCCGTCTGGCGATAAACCAATTGCGTCAATCATTTACAGTTTAACTAACACAACTGTGCCTCAACCGAGCCTAATACCTAGAAATAAACTGTATTCATTCAAATGAAGAAATCTCTCTTTTTGTAATTGATTTGCAGTCATCATTCATTCATTGATTTCTGATTGGTTACATGGGTAATAGTCAAACAATTCTTACATAATGAATATATTAGTTTGAATGCCACCAAAATGGATTTGTGAACAGTTTTCAATTTGAATGAAGACTCCTTTATTGAAGATTTACTCCATGAAGACTGTCTGCTTTTTCAAATGGAAATCCACAATCTACTGAAGATGAAGAGTTCGATTTGTATTTATCAAGTGGCTTGTATTACACAAACACACAGTGGATTTCAATAAATTTTCAGTGAGATCGTCTCATAATTCCCGTTGATTCGATTGGTTCTGATTTATTTCACCATTTAAAAGTTCTCAGTATTGAGCGCTGCAGCAGCGATAAAAACAAACAATAGGCAAAATAAATTGGATGTCATTACGTTTATGACATTCATTCTGTACTTCTGTTCCTTCTGGGGATCTCTTGCATCAATAAACAATACATATTTTGTATTCTTTTGCCTCTCTTCCATTGGTCGTGTGCGTTGTTGATTCGATGGATTTATGCTGTCGAAAATTTTTGAGTGTTCGTCGATTCGTCATTTTACGGGCCCCACAGATATTACTTTCATAACCATTTTTTTTTTATGGCATTGCACTCCAAACACATTTTTCATTCCAACCTACCAACAGAGAAGGAGAAGAAAAAAATATATGCTGTGGCTGTGAGTCGTGCGCATACGCAGACCGTCACCCATCACTGAAAGAGAGAGAGAGAGACAGAGATCAGAATGAGTTAACAAAAGCATCGAAAGCAGCAGCAGAAATCGTTTATAACAGCAAATCGATAAATATCATCGAATTTGAATAAATCATCCAAATGAGCTTGTATTTAACGTGAAACGTGTCTATTTTCTGGTGAAGATTCTCTCTCTATCTACGGTTGGGCCACTTGCATCGATTATCTTAATTGATTACATCATTACTCGATGTGCATTTTCTCTTCTTGGATTTTCAGAGATTCGTTACTGTTGCGGTTGTTGCTGACCGATCCATCGATGAGTTCTCGATAACACACGCTCAAAAAAAATTGAAATATAAGTAACATTCTCTCTGTGGACTTGAATTCAACTGAATTTCGTGTTAAAATGACAAAGACGTATGTGAGGAGGAAACGAAAATGATTCCACTTCGTAAACAAATGATTTTTATCTACTGTTTTTCGTATTGAAATTTGAGCACGGACCATTTATTTTCCCTGGAAATAACGTATTTGAACGAAGACTCGTGCAAAGCCACCTGTTGTGTGTCTTACTTGGAAAATGTGTGTATATATCTCTCTTTCTCTCTCTCTCTCTCTCTCTCTCTCGAAAGAATGAGCTGTGGCGCAAAATTAATACTTTGATCATTTGTCCAGAACAAAGTGTCTGGTCTTAAAGTGTTTAGAATTAAGCCTTTTGAATGCGATGGATCAAAGTGTGAGAAAATATCACTTCATTTCCAAACAAATTTATTTGTCGCCAGAAATGAAGACGGCAGAAAGTTGAACGAAAAAAGAAAAGAAAAGGAGAAAAACGCAGCCTAATCTCAGCAGCGAAGAAAGGCGCAGTCGGTTTCGACGGTTCAGCAAATTCATAAATGTGTCTCGAATAAACACACGATGCATACGAGCATGAAATCAACACGCAAACAAATAAATCATTTTTGACATCAAAGTGAATTATGAATTGTTACTTTTTTCGCCATGTTTTTTTTCCCCTCGTTGTCGTCGTTTTTGTCGTCGTCGTTGTTGTTCCAAAGACTCAATGCAAATCATAAATGAGAAAAGAGATTTTTTTTTGCAATTTAAATTTGCTACACCGACGAAGAGGGAATACACAGTTGCACATGGAATGCATTCTTGTGTGCGTACATCCGAATGAGGAATGTTTAGTGTGTGTGGTCACATCATGCTCGAAACGAGAGATGACAGTGCCGCAGGTTGTCAAATGCGTACACACAGACACATACAAGCCCAAACAACAGCAAATACCATCATTGCAACGCATCAAATGCCTCATGAATAAGCTCAAATGATGCAAACATAAACCGGCAGCCTTTTGATTATTATACGCCGTCTGGTTTGGAATCGTAAATTTTTAATTGCTAACTCACTGGCAAATACTTGCCTAGTAAAAATCTCGGAAATCTATTTGTTATTTTGCACTGTGAATTGATGGGAATCAATTCGCGGGCACAACGAAATTAAGAAATGATGCAAACGAAGACAGAGCTACTGTTTCGAGTCGAAGAAAAAAGCGCTTCGTGCAAATTGAATGGCAGTGTGGAAATGACTAGAAAGCAATAAAATCCAAAACGATTACGACCATTGGCCACACACATACACGAAACGAAAATTAAATCAAATCACAAGATTGGTGTTAAAATTATTTATCAGAGACACGCCGAGAGAATGAGAAAGAGAAAAGTTTTAGCCACACGAACGACAAAGCGTCAGAAACCACATCAAAACCAATCACAGCCATAAAAAAAAGCGAAGGCACAAGGAATTTAATTTAATGAATAGTCGGCACCATCAATGTGTCACTCTTTGGACAAACAATAGAAACAATTTCCGAAACACGAAAGCAATGAACAGCACAAGCGTTGCTCTTTCTCCGGCTTTTTTTCTTTCATTCGTCGAAAATTTGCCGAACCAAGCGACAAGCACAGCACGGTGCAGATATAGATATAGCCATGAATCAAACGTATTTACCCAAAATATTTATAGTGGCATCAAATACTAATCAAGCAGCTATCAAATTAATAAGTCATGCCACACGCAACGCATTCACAGTTCCAGCACTGTTTTTTTTTCTCTCTCCATTTCGCTCTCCATTTCGCTCGTTTCGGCAGATGAGAGAGAAAAAAAACACACAGAACACAACTCAACGATCATTTGTGTTTGACTTTTTTTTACACGCTTCATTCTCCTTTCAGTATAACCGTTTGATTCCTTCATCTGATCAGACAAACGTCAACATGAAACAAAGAGCGAATGCCACATGAAAAGGTGCCGAAAAATGTGAAAGAAATGAAAACAATGTAGCGCACACAACAAACACACACACAGACACACACGGAACAGAGAGAATAGAGATGAAGGAAATCGAAAAACGATAGAAAAAGACACCGATCTAATTGGCTGTAATAGCTTGTAATTAGGTTGCATAGCGCCGTCAACTCATCGTTTCTCTTAAGGTTTTTTTTTCATGTTCGTTTGAAGGTAGAATTTTCTCGCCTCTGCACAACGACCCAAACGATCGCACTGCGCTAATGTTCAGTAGTTTTTATGCTGTTCTTCTCGTTTTTTCTGTGTGTGTCTTGAATACAAAGTTTCCAAAGGCGAAACTGTAAACAAATGATATAATAGAAACCAAACAGCACAGTAGTTCCAAAATTCTTTTCATTCTTTCTCTGTTCAAATTGTTCGTGATTGAAATGCGTGGAAAAAGTTGAATGTAGAATATTTGAGGGAGAAACGGTCGATCGATTGATTTTGAATTTTGTGGTTTAACATTTTCCATCCTTTTTTGTGGTCGAAGCATGCTTCTTCATTTGAAGCCTTGCGGATCAACCCTTGAATTCGTTTTTACTCTCCGCTTCTAATTAAGTGGTGGAATTTGTTGGCGTGAGCACCGTACAAAAAAAGCCATTAGAGATAGAACACTTGTTCGGCTTGAAAATGAGGCCTTTTGGACGCGGTGTTGTTGGAAATTATAGAGTGTTTATGGGCAGCGAACGGCAAATAAGTGATTATATTTTGGTTTTAGCCAAAGCAGGTATCCTTTTTTATGTGATTTTTATGAATAAAATAACATTTTTCGGATCATTTTTGTTTTTGATCGAATCGAAAATGATGTGTGGGTTGTGAATACGTAATACAAATCACACATCAAACACCCTTAGCCGATACACAGCGATCGACGATGGAAAACACCTTTAATTTAATCATGTGAAAATTTGTGTACGGATTCGTTCGTTTGGGACTTTGTTAATCCCGATACCCAATAAATGAATAATGTTTCGATTGCCGCCTCTCAACTGACCTAATTGCGACCAGTTCATGTCGTCGTTATTGTTTTTTTCTACCTCGAACTAGGACTCTCAGTTTTACCGACTAATTTATTGTTTTTCACTGTGTATTATTATTTATTTCGATAATGAACTTGGCTGTTTCAGTTCAAAGTTTGTTCCATCATTAAGATTGATTTCTCCACCGGTTTAACACCCTTTCGTTTTTTTTATCCTGTCGATATTCATCGAATACGCAGCATATTTAATCGGACGCTGTACACATGATGAAAAAAAACACTGTGTACGTAAGCAGGTGGAAGTATCGACGCGGATAATGGCGATCCAACGTCACATAAAACGTGTTATTTTCAATCGGATTCTCGATTCATTATTGCAACACATTTAATTTAATTCACGATTACTGTTTGGTTACAATCCAAATCGACAGCCGGAAAAAAAAACGAAATTTACTTTTTTTTCTCTTGATTATTGAGCCTATTTCACTCGCTATTGAGAGAGAGAGAGAGAGAGAGAGAGAGAGAGAGAGAGAGAGAGAGAGAGAGAGAGAGAGAGAGAGAGAGAAAAAAACGACTGAGCAACAACAACAATCGAATTCAGAAAGTGCATGTAAAACAAAGGTAATTTGGGATTTGGTGTTTTTGCTTTTTTTTGGCATGTTATTCGCGTGACAGAAAATTGCCTTTTTTTGGATTGTCATTGGAACATCATTGACAAAAAAAAGCAACACATTTAAATGAACCGAGTTCGATTGGAGGCTCCAACACACAGAGTGTGTGTGCGCGTTTTTCCATCGAAATAGGCAGACCTCGTGAGCATTGGCTCAAATGAATGCACTGCAGACTTCTTTTCATTAAACAAACAACCGTTTGTGCTTTGGATACCGTTGCTGTCGTATGCTTTTTTCCCATTTACTGCTAACCGAGCCGAAAAAAAAAACCATCCAGAGGGACGACAAATTCGTGATTTGAATTGTACAAATGGGAATGCCCAAACTGAGTGGAAATAAGTTTTTTATTCGCTGTTGTTGTTGTCGCTTCGGTAAAACGGCATATGACATTCACAAAATTTGAAAAAAGACAAAAAAAAAAAACAAATGAACAAGTAACGGTCGGGCTATTTGCTTTCACGAATTTATTTTTTTGGTGTCGCAATTTTTTTCGTTCGATGTGCGACACGTTGCTGTGAATGAAAAAAAAAAAATGCCGACAAATTTGACATTCGCATTTTATTAATTCACCACACGAAAATTAAATGTTTTTTATTCACTTCATTTTGAATTTGAGCGAATTTTCCGGATGTTTTGAGTACGCTGGTGATCGTACTGTAACGCCCGTCACCCGATGTGCAAATCGGCGATAGTTGATTAAATGATTGCAACACAAAAATTGCTCAGATCAGTTGCAATATCAGATTGGTTTAATTAAATTTGGCCATGGAGAAATGTTTGCGATGGCACAGACAACCGAAGGTGAATGGCTCAGACGACGGCTTGCCATGCTGGTGATTGGGTCGATATTTTCATTTCCATCAATTTCCATTTCGATCTCTCCTCCTCATCGCACTGTTACATTCACTTACAACGCCCTTTGCCAACGCTTCATCACTGAATTATTTCACTTCCGTTCCAAAGCGTCCCAAATTTCAGATTATGATCACAATTTTTGGGGCGCAACTGATGTGCGGCAATCATCGACAATACCAAATGACGAATGAGAAAAAAAACCGGCGCGATTCCAGTCGAAAATATGTCAATAAATTACCAAATAATTTGATGTTTTCATTAGATCGGTTCATTTGAAAATTAGCCACACATTTTGAACTCACTAAAAGCATACGCCAGCATACGCACACACAACATACGCGCAACGATCGAAATCGTTCAACATCTATCTCTCTTTGGAGATGGAAACATAAATGTGTATCATTAGGAGAACGATCTAACACGATTCGGCAGTTACAAATCTATGATTGTTGTTTCTAACTTCCCATATCCGGACCACCATCAGCATCAACAAGCGTTACCAATTTTCAGCACCGAGACAATTTTAATGACTAATTATTTTTTTTTCTTTCGATTGGGGAAAATTTTGACGTCGAATTCCAGCACAAATTCTGGCCGTATATGAATCATTTTTGTTCCGAAAAAAAATTGTTCATTTTCCATAAAAATTCTCGATTTTCAATCGAATCCACGGAAAATTCGTCAATGGTGCATTTTCATCGCCACCCAAAAACTCGAACATGTAGTCGAAAAATTTCCTCCGACCAGCTACAAGACAGTGTGTGTGTGTGTGTGTGTGTGTGTTTTAGTGGCGTGAAAGGACATGAAATTCATCATTTGTTGAACAAGACGTTGACTTCATTCTAGCATCGCATCACATTATCATTTATTAAAGTAAATGGTCTTTTGCGTGCATTTGTGTGTGTGTCGAGTCGAGAATAAAGTGTCAAAGTGAGATTCGAATGTGTGAAAACCGAAACACTGACAATCACTCGGTGCGATGAAGAGAGCAAGAAAAGAAGAGAGCCCATCAGTTCATTTACAATTTTTTTCTTTTTTGTCTGTGCATGTTGTTGGTGGCATGAAAAACAAAAATGCGCATCATAAACATGAAAAACGATAAATTATTTTGCTCCTCTGGATTGATAAATGGGAAAATGTGATGAAGAACGAAAAAAGCGCAAATGATGCTGTTATTTCTATTTTAGTCGGTTGTATAAAAATAAAAGAAAACGTTTTTTTTTTAAACATGAATTTTCGTGGTGTGGATACGGTTCAGTGAAGAGTTTTGGTGCGATTTGGAGAGTATAAGCATTAAGAATTCCGCTGGCAAAATCCTTAATGAATGAATTTGGAGTAGCGACTGCAAGGCAAACAGAGAGCGAGCAAGCGAGAGAAAGAGAACAAAGTGAATTGTGACGCATTCCTCGTCATTCAGTCGACCCGATAATTAACCACTGAATTATTTGGTATGATTCGAACTTTGGGCACGATTGCAATCCTTTTGACTGCATTCCGTTGCATTTGTGCATTCACAGGCACAGGCACAGGCACACAGACCTACAGCGATGTTGTTCGGTGTTCACTCTTTTCTACAGAATGGTGTAATTATCAGTCAGTCACAAACGACATCAATCTCCAACTATAGTCAAAATTACACATCGAATATTCTTTTCTTTCTTGTGGCGCAAATGTTTTTCGTCTGAATTTCACATTGCAAGACGTTTGTTGAATGAAGCGCCGGTATCATTTAAACAATCCCGTTCACTTCGACTTACGTACATTAGCCATATTATCAACAACAGGGCGACATAGGTGGTTTTTAAGTCGCAATTGGTTTCTTCTGAAGAAAAAAAAAAGAAGCGATGACGGATTCCATCGGCTAGCACATGCGCGTGATATCAATAAATGAAACGAAAAAAAAAACGAATCAAGTTGTAAAAGAAAATCGCTGTAAACTGCCTTTGAATGGTGAGTGTGAAATTTTAACAAGAAACGTTCGTTTTTCATCAGAAGACCTAATTAATTGGAGTTCGCAGTAAACACTTATGCCTTCGTTTCGGTATTTCAACAGGAAGAGAATACGTTGATTACTATTTTGCTCACGTACGTTGTCAAGAAACTACGAAACGATTGAGTTTCACTCGCTCTCTCTCTCTCTCTCTCTCTCTCTCTCTCTCTCTCTCTCTGTCTTCCTCTCTGTCTTCCTCTATTTTTATGTAATTGTAGCATGATTTTCAACCAGAGCAATAAAACGATTCCTTGACCATTTTTTCTATTTCACGATAGAAGAACAAAAAAGGGCCAAAAAATGTGAATGTTATCACACAAAATCAAAATAACGGTGTTGAATTCACAAAATGCAAAAACATGCGCATATTCTCTCCATTTCGTTTGCTTTTTTTCTTCATTCTTTTTGTTGTTCTTGAATAATAATTCTGTAACAAGGTAATTTATAGAGGTTTTGTTTAGAAATGGAGTAACTCTTGATTTATGACGAAAAAACATTCAATGGACGATGGGTTGCCATATTCGAAATTCATTTCGCATGGAAAAATATATGAACATTTTGGCTCCATTCCGAAAAGTCGTTTTTGGACAATTTCAAAACTTTACCATCGACCGAAAAACTGTTGGTCTCTTTAATATACTGCAAAATGAATTCTTATATATATATATGTGTTCCATTTAATTCGGTCGATCTTGTGTCCCGTTCCAGCGTACATGTCGTTCATCTTTGGTTCGGTTATGTGTGGTGCATATTTGAGCGCGTTTCTACTAGTCATATTTCATCATATTTGAGCCATTTTGACCGTATGCTTCCCAGCAGCACATACACATACACAATCACATCCGATGCAAACACACACACACACACATTTCTTACAACACTGAAAACCTACACACCATCTCTCTCTCACACTCACTCACTCACTCACTCTCGGCAATATCCAATCAGAATAACAAACAGTTTGTCACAACTGTTTTCTTATTTACTTTTGTACGTTTGTGCATTTCATTTTTGTCTAGCTGGAGACAGCCAAAGAGCAGTGCTCTCGTACTTGTGCTTGCTGTCGTTGATCCTATCCCATGTTGTTTATGATTTTGATTGGTATACGGATTGCAGATAATAATACAAAATGCCATGTTTTTGGCCGTCTGTCTCTTCTTTGCCACGCTGCTGAAATTCAAATATTGCAAAATACTGATCTAATTTGTTTGAGATTCATGCATCATCTCGACATTGTGCTTTCTACCATCTCTCTCCCATCCCGATGAATGTGTCGCATTTTGCACAAATGATTTCCACAAATGTCGTTGACAAAGTACATACGAGACAGAGAGGCGAAAAAAATGGAGAGAGAAAAATGAATAGAACAACCGAGTACCGCTTCAACGAGTTTCCATCTGCACGTTCCACACATTATTCATTCAAAATGAAGAACATTTTGTCTTTTTATCTTCTACTTCAATTTGACTTTCAACCGGTTCATCTCAAATTCGAACATCTTAACATAATATTGATGTTATGTGAAGCACACACACACACACACACACAAACGTTATTATGCAGCTCGAACATAGTTTGCTGAACCAATTGGAATTTTTCCTCGTTTCAAATTCGATATAATTCAATGTTTTATTGCATCGAATATGCCGGTCGACAAAACTTGCAATTTTGAAACTTTGCCTCGAAACGATTACAGCACATATTTCCAATAGTTGCGACTTATTCGAAGACAAGCCAGAATATGTTTGCAACATTGAAATAAGAATGACTCGTTCAAGATATTGGAAAATGCGATTCTAAAATGAATATTAAAAATTGACGGTCGAAATGGATAGAATGACGGAAACGCAAGGAATAATTGAATATTTTCAGGAAAATTGGAATACAGCTGTAGCTAAAATGTTGAAAAAAACTCATTCTGTTTTCTCTTATTTGCAAGAATTCTTCTTGAACAATTCCGACTCGATTTTGGAATAAAGTCAATTTACACTTAAGACATTTTTCGATCATTTGTTTGCAAAGCATCATCAAGAAGGAAAAGAAACAAAAGAAAAATAAAACGAAAACGAGAAAAATGATTTGGTGCGAAGATGTTTGCAGATTTAAAATCATTTCGACGGTTTTTTATGCTGAAAAATCGCATCCTAAATCCGAGCTGCAAACTTCTGTAATGAAATAAATCATATTAAAAGGTTGTTGTTAGTGATTGATACCGACCGATTGAATGACGGCTGTACGTTGGGCCTTCAACCTTTACCCTATTTTATGCAAAGGAATTCCGCATCGTGTGCTGACTGCTCACATTCAAGCGGTGATTGTTGTTGATAATAAATTTAGCATTTTTATTAACTTGTCAACTGAGTATTTATTCAAATAAATTTTCGTCGTTGCATCGTTGCCTCAGTGTCTCTGGCTGTGTTTGGATCATTTTCGCGTATTTTTTTCTCCTGCGCACACATAAAAATGAGCATGCCATCGGATATCCACATCGATGGATTCCTCTGAATAGATGTTGTTGTTGTGTTTTTTCTTCATTTTCTGTTCAATGTGTTTGCAATTAATTTGTTAGATTTGTCAACAGCGACCGCCTATGGTGACATCACACACACACCTATGGTGTTTGGTTTTATTTACTTCTTGCACATTCACGACCGAAAATATATTGGATCGCATTATTCGAAACAAGAAAATAAAAAATAAAAAATGCGAGGTGGTGCGCATTACGTTCGGTTTTGACCACTTTCGGTTGTCGTTATCGTGCGTGAATTGTCATCATTCGAATCAGATGTTGGCAAAACGATGAAAAGATAAAACACACAGGCACACACACACACACACACACACACACGAAAAATCACATAAAGCGATTTGTGATTTGTGAATTGTGTTTAGTGTGCGGTGTCATGCAATTTATTTAATTTTTTTTCCACTGTTAGTGCTTGTGACACTGCAACTTTTTTGCGTCTACAGTGCAAACTGCATGGGTGTTACGAGACACATAGCCAGCGATATATAGTAAAATATGATTTGTTGTCGATAATTATTATGTATAGATTTTTATAAACATCAGCAGTTAGCGAATTGCATCTGTTCATTCGTTGGCCGAACGGAGATATTGTGCGTCGTTTGGCCACTTCTTATAAAAATGTGCCATATGGCTGTTGTTGGTACCTGAATCGCAGTGTGAAGCGCTCGAATCGACTGCATCGACGCGAATGAATGAACAGTTTGCAATTTAATTTAATTGTTTCACAAATATTCCCGAAGATTGAATGCGATTCATTTGAAAGCAAAAGAATAATGATGTTTTTCACACTCGTTTGCTGGTCACCTCTTTCTTGGTTTCATTTTATATAGTTTTAAATGTATTTGGAGTGTCAAAATGGACAAACCACACAGCATTGAATAAACAACCGTTTCGACTCTTTCATTAATCTTTCCTCGTGCGCACAATTCTCCATGCAACAACAGCCGGTTTTTTTTCTTTGGTCTAAATGAAATGACTCATTTCGAAAACCTAAAAATTATACTCTTTTTCTCATTCTGTCTAAAAATGTATTGTGAAGTTGATAAATGGCCATCTGTTTGATATGATTTGAACAATGTGCTGATCAACTCGTTCGCTTTAAATTGAATGTCGATAGATTTTCAACAATAAAAACTGATTTGCATGTTGCACGTGACTCAGCGGTGGGGAGGCAGTGGCGGCGGAGTCGATGGTAAGAGCAAAAAGCGAAAAACTGTTAATCGTTAATGCAGTGAAAAACACAATGTAACATGCTATCGAGGATCAAGTGTGATACCAGGGTTAATTGTCATAATTATTTGTGCTTTTTTTCACATTTTAAACAACGTTTTTTTTTGTTTTGTTTTCGTTTCGAATTGTGTATGACAGTATTAATAGTGCACAATTGCAATAATTATGACTGAAAATGTAGTTCACGTCCTTCGATAACTCAATTTGTTTGTCTCTTTCGCTGTTTGAAAAAAAAAACCACAACAGCCACTCAAATGGCTATGTGAACACATTTTGTTTCAATTACAATTTTTTTTTTTTGGGATAATTGGAAACGATGGCTTTTTAGATATTTAACGAAAGATATCAAGCAAATTAAGTTAATACTTGAGAAAGAAATATTGCTTCGCAACTAATAGAACATATGTGATCAAACTTTAACTAAGAGACTTGTGAATAGAGTCTCGAAGTTCTTATGAATTACCTATTTCTTACGACATATCGGTCAAGTATCAAAGAACGATTCGAAAGAAGCCAGAAACGAGTCATAACACATTTTTTTAACATCGCATATTATACGTATATTTTACCTCACACAATGGACATATAAATATTCATTAGATGGCTAATTCCGTATGAATCGACTGAACTTAAAAAAAAATGCATCCTGTTTTCATACGTTGAGCTATAATTCTCGCGCGCTTTATTCCATAAATGTTGTACATCATAAAACTAACACTCGAAATGATGATGTGTCAAAAACAAAATGCGGTCGTAAAATGCGGCGAATGACCCACAAAAAAACAACGAAGAAGAAATGAATTCTGATCTCAAGTTAATTTGTTCATTGTTTTATGGCGATTTCCATCAAATCCATTACGATTGCGACCACTGGCCATTGCAAGAGGTGTTTTGTTGCTGCACAAATTTTCATTAAGTCGTCGTAATAATAATCACATGTTAAAATCAAGATGACCAAGCGAAATTCCAAATTTTGTTTTGTCATGTATACATATGTGCTGTGTGTGGAGTCGTTAGCAAAAGGCTGAACCATTCTATTGTTTTTTTTTTCACCTTCTTTCGTGGAGCGAATTCGCTTCATGGCACATTCCTCTGCCGTATATCAACATCTTCTCTAATAAACTCATTAAAGATGGCTATGAATTGTAAATGATATACTTATTTTATGGTCATCATAGTACGGCTACGCGTTCAACTGTGCTGTTTGAATTTCCGTTTATACTCGTGACGCTGATATTCGGCGTTAATTTTGGTTTTTCAGCGCGCATTCTCTTCACTTTGAAATGAAACACACGAACCATTTGGTTTAGCTATTTTGATGTGGCATTTTTTTTCGGCGAGAATTTTTTTTTTTCATTGAGTTGTCAAAAATGGTTCATTTATGACTTCTTTCCACTCGAACGATGTTACTGGCTATGCGATGAGGAGTTATAAAATTAATATTTCTTTATACTTAAAATAGCACTTTTCATTCGAAATGGAAACGTATTCACGTTCATAAAATATGGGATTAACAATCATAAAAGCGATACCACGACCATTTTACATGTATTTAATTTCGACGAGTGTGTGTATTTGTGTGTGTGTGGTGTGGATATTAGCATTATTATTGGGGTCGTTCTCCCGTTCTCATTGGTGATTAAAGGAGTTAATTTCCAAAATACTGTGTGGCAGGCGACGAAAAAAAATGATTATGAACGAAACGAAATTTTCGTCATCATCGTTTTTTTCGGGGGTGCTTTTTCATGAAATGTTATTATGAATTATGTCGTCATTTTGAACATGAAATAACATAAAACAATTCAGTTGACAGGCTACTTCCTATGGAAGTCAAATGAACTCTAACTCTCGCGCTTTTTACCTTGATTGGCGTTCATTCGTTTGTTCGTTCTTCTTTCAGGCCGCAAATTTATTTCAATCTTTTCATACAAATAGTACTTTTATATGCCTTTATGGCACAGTTCAGGTGACTATGGGCTTGACGATGTTGTAATTAAACGACTCACATGCCTAAAAAAAAAACAACAGAGAAAAAATCCGTGAAAAATCGCTGTGTTGAACTTTCCAAGTGAAAACAACAGCACACACAAAAAATGGAACAAACAAAATAAAGGCGGCTTTTTCACTACTTCACATTTCCACCTAATCAAGGAACAATATTTTTTTTCTTTTTAATGGTTTTTTGTCACGTTAACACCAAACTTTGCTTTTTTTTCTCGTCTATTTCGCACATATTTCTCGTTTGGTTTTCTTTTTCGGGCGATTAAAGCCGACGGTTGGCGCACGAAACCCGACAAAGTTTTGCGGGTCTTTCGTTTTTAATTGGTGGATCTGCGCCGAAGAGAGCTTAATGAAAACGAACGGAATTAAATGGAAAATGGAAATTGGAAATTATTTTCACGCGATGAAATTAAACTTTATGCCTGTTGCCAATCAAATTGCGGTATAATTTAAAAAAAAAAAAGTGGTGAAAAATCTTCAACTTTTTGTTTTCGAAAGAAAAAAAAACTTCAAAAATAACTCGATTGTTGAAATATTGTGGAAAAGGTTGAAAAGTAAATCAACGTTTTTTTCTGTCAAGGCTGAAAAAAGAAAAGTAGCAAAGGAAATTTGAAGAAAAAAACCCAACAGAAGTGAGCGTCGATTCAACAAATTCATAATTTGTGATAGTTGCACGTTGCGACATATGTTCCAACATGTTGATATTTACAAAATTATGCTATTTCGTCTGGCAGTCAAAGTTTATAGCCGGGAACATTTCAATCATCTGGTGCACTGCAAATGATGCGAATGACAAAGCAAAAGACACCCCAGAAATGGTTTGAAATAACTAACCCCATGAGTAAATAAAACCGAATGATTATTGTTTTTGTTTGTTGTTTTGCTTCAGCAGCGATGATGCTGTAGTTAGTTGTGGGTTTGCATTACAAACAAACAAAAAAAAGGGGCTGGCAAGAGCGAAAAATCATTTAGTGAAATTGTGACATCTCGGAGGAAAGGCCGCAATTGTAAACGAGATAAGAGTGTGGAAAATGATACCTACGATGGAACCCCACTTTCTTCGTGCAAACAGATACAACTACATTCGGCGAGGTTGAGTCGAATCCGAGAGAGAAAGCGAGTCAATGCGTAAGCGTATTGCGTGTAGCTTGGCTTTCAATCAAATCGAAAATTATAATCCCCATATCTGACTGCCGCATCGGATTTATATTTGTATCAATGTCATGTAATACATTTTCACGTAAAAACACCATCATGAACAATATGCTGATGAGTCGAACGAAGCACACACACTCTACGCTCGCTCGCTCGTTTGCTCAATGCAAACAATGTCATTTAGACGCGCAAATTTGTTTGCCCTTACTCTTCCATTCGGCAGCGGTGGCGGTGGCGTGGTAATGGTGTTGGTGTTGTTTTGATGTTGATTTTATTGCTGTCACTCGGTGTGACATCCCGTCTGTTGTTGTTTTTCACCAATTTGCTTATGCTATGATGAGTATGCTGTTCAGATGAAATTATGAAAATTGGTGTTGAATTTAGCCCACAAGAAGGTAAAATATGTTCCATAAATTGAATTAAGCGAGTATTTGCTAACCCCGCCACCGTTACTGCTTGTTTACCATACAACGCACATGCTTCTGTTTACACAAAACACTTTGGTTCTGCTTTTTTTTCGATTTATTCAAATTAAAATACAATCACAGGGGATTTTCTATTCGAAATTTTTGCTTCACATTATCATTTTAATTTGATTCATTTTACACGCAAATGAAAATCTCCTTATCGGTGACGGATAAGCACCGTGCAGATTTGCAAAACGACATACCAATTTTAACAACATGCAGGCGACAACTCGAACGTCATTCACCTCATTTTATGCCAAATAATTAGAAGCATTTACAAACATTTATTCGCATCTTGATTGACGCTTTGAGAGGAACGAATGGTTTAGGCATGAGCCAAGCTCCAAGTTGGTTAGTTGCTCTGAATAAAAATACAATTGGGAATGTTGCCTACAAAGAATCACATTTTTTGTACAAAAACCACATTTTTGATTAAAAATATGTTTTCTGAAGATTTTTCGTATCGAAAATGACATTGAAATATTGAAAATACTATGGATTTCATGGACGACACATGATATGATTTCCAGCAAAATGTTTATTTCCAAACGATCATTGGAAAAATTGATTTTTTTCTCGTCTGTATTTTACATTAAAAAGGAATGAATGTATGTTGACTGCGAATTTGGTGTGATAGAGAGAAGAACAGCTCACAACTTCTATTGTAATGCAATGTCAACGCAACACGTAGCGGCTACAAAGCATCAAAGCATCTTGAATACATTCAAACAAATCAGAATACACATAAACCACTTGTCATTGATTCTTGTGGCGGTTTCAATGTGTGAATTCCACTGAATGATACGACTTTATGAGTTTTGTGTACTTGATTTAGTTCAAAATTTCCACGGAAATTAGCACAAATCTTTTCGCTACCATGGTAATAAAAATTAGCTCTAGATTGTTAATGAGATCACATTTTATTTCCATATAAATTTAAATTCTATTCAAACATTTCGTTTTCATCTCATTTCAAATGCTACTATTACCTGATTGTTAACGCCATCTGATATCGTCTCAACTCACAACAATTTGGCGCTTACATTATTTGACATTTCTCCACACAAATCGTATACAAACGGACTTTCGCGTTAGCTGTAACAATCAACAGGCTAAAGAGATTTCATATCAACGCTCGAATATTTTCTAAAAAAAAGTTCAATTTTAATTTTAAATCAAGAGAAATAATTGCAAAGAACAGAATCCAAAAATGCCATTCATTTCAAACGATTTTGAATGGAAATTGGTTGAAGATGACGAGCCATACGACAAAGAACAATTTGTTGTTGTGAGAAAACTCCATGTCAAGCCATACAAGTATGGGGTACGTATTTGATATTAACATCGAATTGATATGCTGAAACTACAAGTAAATCATTTATGTGCAATTAAAATAATTTTTACTTTTGATCCTTGTTTTAGCCAATCAACGAAGTTTCGTTCGATCTAATTGATCAACGCTTCCGGAAATTCGGAGAAATCGAATCAATCGAAATTTCGCCTAACAAGAAATCAGCGCATGTTACATTTTCCAGCAACTATAGCGCGTATTGGATGCAATTGAAACATGATTTTGACAAGATGATGGACCCAGATAAGAAAATGCCATTCGAGATTCGTCCGGCCAATTCATGGAATCAACCATCAGAAAATGCCGTTTTGCCACCATACCACGATGTCGATATGGAAGGTGCAGTACCACCACCGGAAATTTTCATATTGAACGAAGACTGTCTGTTGCACTTGTTCAAGTTTTTGGATCTTGACTCTCTGGTCAATATGGCCTATGTCTGCAAAATGTTCAGAGAATTGCTGGACACACACTGTTTTCCACATATTCGAAAATTCGAATTCAAAAGTGAGAACCATTTCGACGGTTATGATCCACGCTTGTTCTCAATGTCGTTGGTTAAAATGCGTCGAACACTACGCTGCATTGGTCCCTTCATTACCGATCTCACCTTTCAATGTAACGCCGAGGAAAACAATCGGACAAAATATTCGGTTTTTAAGCACGATATCATCAGCCGATTTTTAGAAGTATTGGCTGAAAAAATTGGGCCAAACATTCGACGAGCGTGGTTTTCAGGAATTTTGCTTTTTGAAGAGGATGGTATCTCAAGAATTGCGCCCATTCTACATCATTTGGAAATGTTGAAAATCGAAGGAAACTACAGCCATGACGGCTACGCAGATATCGATTTTCAAACATTATGCCCGAATTTGATTGATTTTGAACTAAATGCACCAGTTCCAATGACGAAAACCGACAAACCGTGGAGTACATTGCGTCGTTTGGCCTGCGTTTGGGATGAAGATATGGAACCACCTGACATGCAATCTTTTTTTGAATGGAATCCACAGCTCACATGCGTGCAATTTCGAATTTGGAGATCCCTTGATGGAGACATTTCAGTGGCAGCCGTAAACTTGCCTCTTCTTGAGAAAATTGGCATATACGATGACTTTGAAAATTTTTGCATAAGTGGTCAAAGCATCGCTTGCCTGAATAGTCTTCAATATTTAATGGAAGTAACCATGCATGATTTGGATGAAAATTGTCTGGAAAGTGTTATCGACTGTTTGAAAACAATGGTTCGGTTACGGAAAATACATCTGCACTTGCACCCAATTCAACCAATTGAATTCGAAGAGGAATATGAGCAGTCATTGGTCAAATTGGCTAGGCAACTTCCGAATTTGGAACACTTCGCTCTAGATGGTGTGACAATAACCGAAGTAAATTTGATCAAATTCGTTCGATTTGCGAATCAATTGAAAACACTTAAGCTTTGTTATTGCAAAGTGGGTTTTACGGATAAATTGATCTTAAAACTGGTCAAAGTGTTGGAATGCAATCGATCACAGCCCAGCGATGCTTTGCTACTGGAATTGGACCGTAAGGAATTTGAAAATTTAAACGTGATTGAGAACGAGTCAATGCGACCATACCTCAAAATCGAGCCCGTGAAGAGCCAATGAAAAAAAATAAGAATTTCCCACAAATATAGTTCTCTTTCTTCACCGTTTTCTGTATATTCCACTCAAAATTCAAATATGAACTGAATAAAAATCAATATGAATGCAATTGTTTGTATTTTTGCTATGTTTTTATTTTATTTATCCCAATCAAATTCATGACACCATCTATATTATACATTAGGTTACTTTCAGCTACGTAAATTTCTGCAGAAAAATAATCATCTCAAACAATCGTTGGAAAAATGGATTGTTTCCGACAGAAAGTCATCATTTGATTTACAAAGGTGAATTTGGCTGTGAATTTGGTGTGAAAGAGAGAAGAACAGCTCGTAAATTCTATTGCGATGCAATGTGAACGAAACACATAACGACCGCTGCTTGAATACATTCAAACAAATCAGAATACACAAAAACTTCACTTGTCATTGACCATTGTGTCGGTTTCTATGTGTGAATTCACCTAAATGGTACAAATTTATGAATTTTACATGCTTGATTTAGTCTAAAATAAAAAATATTTTTAGAAACGGTAGAAGAATTAGCATTAGATGGTTCATGAGATCATATTTTATTTTATTGCAAATTTAAATTCAACCTTAAGATCCGTTTTTATCTCATTTCAAATGCTGCTATCAATGATGATTTTCAACGCCATCTGATATCGACTGACACATATGAATTGGCGCTCATTTTTTGACAGTTCATTGTACGAATTGTGAAAAAACGGACTTTCGTGTTAATTAGCATCAACTGGCAAAACGTCTTGATATCAACGCTCCAATATCCACTAAAAATTATTCTTTTAGTTTAGTTTCAATTTAAGGGTAATAATTGTGAAGGATAAAACCAAAACATGCCTTTCATTTCAAACGGTTCCGAATGGAAATTAATTGATGATGAAGAGCCGTACGATAAAAAGCGATTCGTTGTGGTGAAGACACTTCATGTCAAGTTGAACACAACAGATACAGCATTGGTACGTATTTATCTTAGTGAAAATTTCTGTCTGAAATTCAGCCATTTGTATTAAATCAACTTCATTTCAATTTGCTTTTGTTTCTTTCTATTTCAGCCGATTCAAGAATTTTCGATTGATCAAATTCGTCAGCACACCCGCAAATTTGGTCAGATTGAATCCATCGAAATGTTGCAGGATAATTCAGCACTTGTGTCATTTGCCAGCGATCATATGGCCCATTCTATGCAATTGCAACATGACTTTGACAAGAAGACGGGAATAAAGCAGCCGTTCCAGGTTCGTCCAGCCGATACATTTGAACAGCCACAAAGCAAGACCAATTTGCCACCGAAGAAAGTTTTCAAAGTCGACGAACAAACATCAAAAATGTGCATGTTGAACGAAGACTGTTTACTGCATCTGTTCAAGTTTTTGGATCTCAATTCACTCGTGAACATGGCCGATGTGTGCAAAATGTTCAACGGTTTGCTGCACAAATACAGTTTTCCACATATTAAGAAATACGAATTCAAACACGATATTTTCGACACGCGCAAATTCAACCCGACCTTGCTCCCAAAGTTATTGGAAAGAATGCGTCGAACTCTACATTGCGTTGGCCGTCACATCACTGATCTAACCATTGAAGTCGGTAATAGGACTAGTGAGTGGATCTCTGCACATGATAGCGCCGGTGGATTTTGGGGAATTTTAGCTGAGTATGTTGGTACAAATCTCCGTCAAGCTTATTGGCAAATAGGTGAATCACATCTTTCGCTGCTTGAAAGAGAAGAAGAAATCGCAAAAATCGCACCGATTCTACGTCACTTGGAGCACTTGAGAATCTAAGCAGACAGCTTGGATGAATATATTATCGATTTCCAAACATTGTGCCCGAATTTAGTCGAGTTTGAGCTGAGTGCACCCGTGAAATTGCCCAATTGTGACAGACCGTGGAGGTCGCTACGTTGTTTGGACACCCAGTTTTGCTGTGTGCATGGGAATGAACGTACGTTGCCATCATATTATCAATGGAATCCACAGCTCACATGCGTGGCTTTTCGGACTACTGAAGTTTTCCCCGTTCGAGGCATTCTATCTGCTGTCGCAAACCTAAGTTTGCTTGAAAAAGTCCACATCGGCTGGTACGGCTATTATCCCGTGGGAGGACACGACATCACTTGCCTGAAAAATCTACAGCATTTGACTGAAATAGAGTTGTGGGGTGTGAATCATCGCTGTTTGGAGAGTATTTCCGACTGTTTGGCAACATTCGTTGGGTTGCGAAAAATCTTACTGGATTGTGATGCGGATCATGGCACGGCGAATGAACGAAGCTTTGGCCTGTCATTTTTCAAATTGGCTAAGTGTTCGAATTATATACTGAAGTGTTCGAATTATATACTGCTAGAATACCCAAAGCAATGAAAACTCTCGAGCTTTGTAATCATAAAAACTCGCCAAAAATCAACTTCGAATTGTTATTGGTTAACGTATCGGAACCCAAACCACAGAATCTCTCTCGGTTCCAGGAATTTCATTCACCCGAATTTGATAATTACTATGTGTTTGGAACAAAGGCGGTGTTACGATATCTAAGACGAACGTCGAAATAGTAATCGCATGAGAATGATACTACAAATTTTATAGGCTGTCAATTGCCACCAATAATTTTTTCTAGAGTAAAAAAATAAAAATAAGCCTTCCATCAATACAGTTCTTTTCCTCTCATTTTCATGAATATTCCACTCAAAATTTAAATATAATCTGAATAAAAATCAATATAAATTGCTTGTATTTTTGCCTTGTTTTGTTTTATTTTATCTTAATCAAAACCATTTCTATGATATGTCTATGTTGACTCGGCCAAAATGAAGTTGAAGTGTTTTTATTTTCAGGAATAGTTTTTAGCGCCAATGATTGTTCTTAACTCGATTGAATCGGGAGATCGGATTCGATAGTTGAGCTCGTCAAGAAGAAAACTCCCCTCGTCATTGAATATGCACAAGTTCAATGCTATTAGTTTGGAAAATAAAAACTTTATGATGCGGAATAAACTGCGTAAATCCGTTACATTGGTTGAAAAGACGTCGATTTTTCAAGAGTATCGCTCTTGCATTTGCCTGTAGTAAATTGAATTGAATAAGCTTCGATGAGGAATTGTTATAGTGACACCGTTGATGCGTGTCTAGCATTTATGTTATGCATGTGTATGACTCGTTAAATAGTAGACGACTCCCTGATACGGTTATTGTTACGGTTATTGTAAATGCCAAAGTCCATGTCGAATTAATCTAAGCCAATGACTCTCAATCGACTCTAGATTACCCATATTAAAATGATGATACTAGTTTGAAATGTCTTTCGATATAGAGAAGAAACAAAAAAACCCAAAGTAACTTTCAATCTGATATAAAATCTGTAGTTAATCGTGGTTTTATTATCCCATCATTTTTCTTTATTTACAATTTTAGCAAAAAGTCAAGTGTGTGTGTGTGTTTTTTTTTTTGTTACCCATTCTTGTTGTGTCAATGCCGAATAGAAAATCCAAATGTGCATTGACCGATATAAATTTTGTATGCTATGGATTTTGTTCTACATTTTCATTTTTCATAGTTAATTTTTTACGTAAATCTAAAAGAGGGGCGAATGGAAAGAAAGAAGAAAAATAAAATCAAATCATAAAATGGAATTGAAATGAAAAGAACAAAACACCAATTCGATGTACAGAGAGGAAAAAAAAACAAACAAAATGTTCTGATTGGAATGAGATGAACGTATATATGTATGTGAGCAGTCGACACAAATGACCACATAAAATATTGAGGTGAATTTTGAGTATTCGGTTTGGCATGGCAGAAAGAATAGAAAATGTCGTCGAATGCAGATGGTCAGAAGATCGTTCGGTTCGTCGATGAATGAATTGAAGCATACAAATGACAGCCACCACAGTGATGAAGATGATGATTGCATATAAAAAATATGTGTTTATTTGAATTTTCCCTCACTTCCAACATATTTGATTTCGTCAAAAGCTTTACGGGCCCGCTTCAGTTCTTCGTTCATCGTTAGCAAGTCTTTTACACGGGCGTATTTACGCTGATCTTTTCGCACCAGAAACACTATGTCCTCCACTTGTACACGACCCGTGCGTCCAATTTCCATCGCTCTGCAAGATGACACGTTAAATTAGTGCAAATTCAAATTGAATGGCAATAACAAGCTGATGACAACTTCTTTTGACCATTTTATATTCTCTGTTTCCATTTCAGAATCATTTCACTGGACTTTCTGTCATTGCCTAGCATTCTAGCCTTACCTGTGCGTGGTTTCAGTAATGAATTCAATAACCAGATCCTCAAGTAAATCCACACTTTCCGTGTATGGATTTTGGTCATCACCATACCCGTACATCATGCAACGTAACTCTTTGCTGAACAGTCGTTTGCGTCCAGAGGTGGTTGAACCAAGCTGTGGATCAGCTATATCATCTTCATCAAACTATAAATAAGGAATGGATTTTTCCATCAGTCAAAACAATCCGAAAGACGATCATAATTTACACTTGAAAAGTCTGAGTTACCAAAAATGCTCTACAAACCTCAATCAATTCCGGATTTTCTGTATTGTCGTTTTCAGCAATTTCTTCCTCTTCTTTGTGTGGCTCAGACATGTTGATGACTTTTTTGCAGTAAAACTACAAACTTATTTTAAGTGACTCAACGTTTTAATAAATGAATATTTTGATTTTTGTATGAATTTATGTGGAATTTCGTGTATTTTCTGTGGATAGTTTCATTGTTTGATGTACGATTAGAAATGTCAAAATATGTTGTTTAAGTGTATTGTGTGTGATTGACGTTAAGTTGGCTGCAGTTGATTTCGAATTTCGACTTTTCAAACTGACACATCCATTCGGATTTCGTTTTTGTTTTCAGCCTATCAAATAAGAAAAACAAATTGGATAAAAATGAGAAAATGTTGATTCTTTCAACGGGGATTTTGAAAAATGAATCTTTCAAATAATAAGTGGAAATGTTTAAATAAGAAATTATGACATAATAAGCGCATGAACATGGTTAGTAAAATGATATGAATGCAAATGATATAGTTAGAATGGACTTTAATAGAGATTCTATGAATGGCAACAGTTGTGAACAAAGAAATGATTGAAAATTTGTTTTTTTTTTTGGCAAATGTGGATGATGTGTTAGTAATCTATGACCTTAGTCTATGGAAATGATGGAGATGTCAGCGGTTGTGTTCTGATGAAAGCTTCCATTGTGCGATGCATTACGACTAATTGGACTCGACTGTTCTGTGTCATCGATTAAAATGGGCGATGATAGATCATTTGGTATTTTGCCATTTGGCATTCTTACATCGGTATTTGTAAATCCGCTGTCTTCGTAATTATCTTCCAAATATTCGGAATGTTGCAATGAAACCACATGATCCACAATGGCGATATTCCCCTTTTTGTTGCCACTGAATGTGCAATCGCCGCTTACGGTAATTGATCTGAAATGTATGAAATTTGGTTGAAATGTATGACAAAATGACTGACTCATATATAAAAAAAATCTATCTCTTACGGTATCAACTTGCGCAATTCGTCCAAGTTCGTGGCAATCTTCTTCTTTTCCCCATTCAAAATGTTTGATGCCTTTGTTTTGAAATAAATGGCATAATCACTGTTGTTTGTCATTTGAGCGGTAACAAACTGAATGTTTGTTGGATCAAATGTTTCCAAACCAGTTCCACAGTTTGAAACATTCGATTGATTCATGATCAATGTACCACCAGTGGCACATGAGATGCCAGTTGCAAAGTTCTGGATGAGTGTATTCTCTAGAACACACTTTGCATCACCTAGAATCGAAGCAGAATGATGTTTTTATTCAAATGAGTGATTTTTCCAATTGAAAAAAGACAGAATCTCATCTCAATCCAATTTTCCAAACTATCTTACCAGCGATTGCAATTCCAATTCCAGTTGAAGACGAACGATCACCGATGAGTTGACAATTTCGCAATGTGATGGTTCCACCTTTGGTCCAAATGCCAATCCGAACCTGTCGACAATCGATGATTACATTCTCAATTGTGTAGTCACCGTTGAACGATAGAAATATATTATCACTCTCTTCGATTGTGACGATGGCCTTTTCTTTTGATTCAAGAACGTTGCTATCCAAAGTGATCTTGTTGTTTTCTGCACCAGAGATGGCCTTTATCAAACCACCCGCATTCAAAGGCTCTAGCCATTTGATGCTATGACGACCGTGTGGCAAATAGATGTAGTCACGAGGTGCGCATGTTTTCAGACAATCCTGCAAGATTCATGTCATGGAAATTGATTATTTAGGCCCTAAATGTATGATTTATGCATTGTTCCTACCTTCAACGATGGAACAAACTTGACCAATTCATCAGCACCGATGAGTTTTCTGGCTGCTTCCAAGTATTCCATTTGTCGTGTGAATGTGTCTTCTTTCGTGACGATATGAACATTAGCCTTTTGATCGTATTTGATTTTGTTGTTATTCGATTTGGCTTTGAAATGAACGTCTTCGTACGTTCGACGAAAGACGGGATTTTCCAGCATTTCCATTTCATTGCGAATTTCAATCATACGCAATTGTAGACGCATCAACCCTTCGACTTTCTGGGGATCTAATGAACGGATGAAAGAAAGTTGCTTTATGAATGGCCGTTTTATTTCATTGAAAATAGACAAATGAGCCATGTTACCTTCTTCAGCATCTTCATCGTCACTCATTTCGAGTTCCATGATTTCTCGCTTATTCTGAATATACCGTGCTTCAGCCAATAGCTTCCGTATGTGATCGGCCATACCGCAATTCATGCCTCGCTTCAAATCGAAACAAAAGCGAATCCGCGATTCCAAGTGCTTTTTGCACCAATCGACCTCCTCGTCACTGTCACTGTCCCACGGCATCCAAACATTGCGATAGAAAAATCTGCCGAACAAATGGTTTAATCGATTTCAATTATATGTTTTCAAGAATGAGTTTCTGATTTGTTTTCAATACGAATACATATTTTTAATGCTTTTATTGCCACTAAATCGTAAATGTTGTATTACAGCCAAATCGTTTTATTTATTTTTTTCTTCATATTTTGAGATTGATGTACCAAAATGCATGAAACTAACCTCAATTCATCGATGCAGTCGGCCGTGCGTTCGATATTCAATTCGTTGTTCTCCTGATCAACGGTTGGCCAAAGATCTTCCAATGGCACTTCGTGAATTTCGGGCAAATGGACATCGTCATCTTGAACGGCACTGATCGAAAAATCAGCCATCAAATCTTGGAAGTAGACATTGTTTACCGTGCCCAGGACAACTGTTGGATACTTGATTTTGTATTGTTCGCATGTTGCGCGGTTCATTTTCCAAATGGCTTGCCATCCTGTGAATAAAATTGATGCAAATGAACGAATGACACCGAAACATTTTTTGGATTTGTGATTCCAATTCCAATGAATTTTTCAATTTATTGATAATTGCAACAAATTTAGCACTGAATTCGACCCACCAGCTGGTTCAATTTTTAGCTCAACATGACAAGCCCATTCTTCGCGTACATCTGAAGCGGGAACAGGTGATCCTTTGCACTGGAGAACATTGCACGATTCTTCCATCCGTTCCAAAAGACTTTTTTCAAATTCGTAAACATTCATTTTAACAAACAACTGACAAAAAAAAAATTTGCACAAAATTAACGAAAATAAAAACGGCTACAAAAAATGTGAGACAAAGACACGCGAGAACAATGATGTGTTGCGTTAGCTGCGAAAGTTCGTTGTTGCTTGAACGTCAAATTCAAAACGAAGCTCTTCGAAAATGACTCCTGTCATTCGGTGCGAAAATTTCGAAATACGTAACGCATGAAACCTTTCAACAGTTCTCTTTCTACGGCAATTAATTGTAATATCAAAAACCATGGCTTTTTTAAATAAATTTTTATTATTTTTATTATTTTTATATAAATTATACCATAAAAACTTATAGTAAATATACGTTCCACTTGATTTGAATAGCTAAATGACAAATGCTTAATGAAAGCCGGGCGATGTGCCATACGAAAAGAGAATTTCTTTTTCGTAATTTTTCGAATGTTCGGCTAGTTTGTTGCGTTTTGGATCGGAGAGAAAATCATCGTCATCAACCGATGACATCAGTGATTCGACGCGTTTTCGTCGTCGTTGTTCATTCGTAGCTATTTGGCTGTGTACACCGTTTGGATCTTCATCTTCACACGGCTGATATTGTTGATAAACTGCTTCGATGTATTTGCCGGACTTTTTCAATAGATACGGATCAAATGGGAACGTTGTGTCTAATGTTTCTTCGGGCATCACAATTTCATTTTGATAAACCATGGCTAGTTTTCGTCGTGCATTCCGCTCGAGTATCGTATGGCAGTAGGCTAGTTGATGGGCACGTGTTACACCGGCAAATGTGGTTGCAACAGCTGGCAAACATACACGCAACGGGTTCAGGTGACACGTCACCAGTGTGGACAATTGCAACGATTGTAAAAATGTTAAATTTTCACTTGAATTTGTTAAATCACGACTACGAAATGCTATCACATAGAAGATTGCCTCACACACGGCATAGAACACGAGATGCACCTTGATATTTTGCGTATTTTGACTGGCATCCGACTTTTCGACATAATCATGTGCCCATCGGCAGAGATCATGCAATGTATGCTTTATCCGCTGTTGCGAAATGAATTTGCCTCGTGCCAGCAGCGAAGCAATGTAACCGACGGACGATTGGCGAACCGTTGTCGCCACATTTGGATCCCATACTTTTGAACATAGATAACTGATGAACGATTCGGATATCGAAGTCTGTTTGAATGATAAAGAGAAAGAATTGAAATGAGTTAGATGGAATGGAATTAAATGTGAGTAGTTTGAAAGTCGAATCTGAAACAAAATCAAAACTTCAAGTTTACTGACCCTTAAGCTGCAGAAATAGAACATCACAAATTGAATGTGATTTGTCTTGTGTGTTGGCAGAATATAATCCTCAAACGATTTCATGAGAATTTTGAAGAAATGTGAGCATCGAAGGGTGGTTTTATTGGAATCTTCATTTGGATTTGATTGACATTGTGCCGTTATGTATTCAAATAGTTTGTTCAAGCAAATATCAATGGTTTGTGCAATGGGATGTTGCATTCCTTCTTGATTTTGTAGTTTAACATCATCAGCATCCATTTTGAAAATCTCCTCTGCATCTTGACTCAATCGTTCGGCTGCCTCAATATCACTTCGTCGCACACTTACATCCATCAAAACGAAATTCTTAAACAATATTTGTAGCAGATCTTCGCGGAACATCGGCCGATATTCCATCATCCACATCATATTGTTCATGTAGCCGGCTATGACGTAAGACGGCTTTGTGTAGTAGGGAAACAGTTTTTCAATAACTTCAATGGCAAAATCGTTGGCCATCGGGATCACATCGAGTATTTTGCCAAGTGTTTGATGTACGTAATTGAGGAAAAATTTAATGCGTTCATCAGGAACGCCGTTTTTCCAAAATGACTCGTCAATTGGTTTCGGTACCCAGAATTGTATCAACTTTGACAGAGCAAAACTTGTATATTTATTATGTTCAGACAATAAATCGATTAAGAATTCTTGATATTCAACGATAAGTGTCTCATTGCGATTTATCCAATTCAGACAGATGAGTGTTTCGACAAACAATGTAAATTTGTGTGGTTTGAGAAGTTCAATGCATTGGCGACTCTCTTTGATCAGTACACCGAAATCGGGATCACTGAGATCAACATCATGCATCGCTCGTATGTAATCTTCATATGCCCCAACGTTTATGCCTTTGGACGCATCTTCTAGCACCTTTCGCAAACCATTCTGGCTTATTAGTTGAAATTGCACCGTATTCCGGATTCGTTCGTGGATTTTCTTTCGATTCAGTGACGTATTGGCCGATTTGAGGATTGGCGTCGTTGCCATTGATGCACTGTAAACAGACATTTTGTCAGGTCCAATTCTAAATATTAAGGAGAAAATAATTGAATTAATTGCACAACATTGATAAATACAGTCGTTGGTCGCGTCATCATTTAGACCATAAGGTTAGAATAAGAAAAAAAAACCCATTGAAATTAAATTCACTTTGTTTTTCTCACCAATACGCAATTGCCACGAAAAACGTCTGTTCGTTCACAAATCTCAGGTATTTTTATTTGGCTTGATATTCTTCTGGATAAAACACGTTTATGCATGTAAACTCATGAAATTTCACATTTTTTTCCTAAATGCGTATCTACTCAAAAAACCATGTGTTTTCACTTTGACAGCAATAATATGAATGAGTGAAGGTATTGACAACTTGCTGCTGCGTTATTTTCCCGCGATTAGTTCGATAAAATACCACCAGAGTGTGAGCAATGATACTTTAGCACTTTGATTTTGGTGTGTGATTTAAACGATTTTACACAAATCAAATCGTTTTATTACAGAATCGAAATTTTGGAATTGAATAGTCATAAAAGATATGAATATAAGCTTTATTTGAATATTTTCGATTGAATTGGCTCAAAAAAAAAAAATCAAAACAATCTTCAATAGATTCAAACCGAATCGCTGACATTAAGTATGGTTTGAATTGAGTTTGATATATCTGGTTCACAGTGTCAAGTCGTATATCGCATGTGAATATTTTGACATTTCTTGAGCCATCAATCGTTGAAGAGAGGGATAAGCACAAAATCGAGATGTTGAGGTTAGCGATAGCAAAAAATTGCAATTTTTTTTCGAAAACTTTGGCTACAAATGTTGATCAAACAATTGCAGTGAATCGCTTTGCGAATTATTTAAAAAAAACATCAAATGTGACCAGTCACCGGCCATTTTCATTGACCACTGCTCGATTCTGTGAAGCCAACGAAGAGAAAGAGGGTGAAGAAGAAGGTGACGAGAACGTTCACAAGTTGTACAAAAAATACGCTGGAACGCCTCGTGATCGAAGCAAAATAATCCCGGTTGAAACCAGCATCGAATACTTGAAGAGTGCCGCATTCCAAAGTACATACGGTGACAAAAAAGTGTGGGAATTATACCGGCGAGTGCACAAGGGACAGTTGCCAAAATCCAAAACACGTAAAACTTGCATCCGAGGCAATGTCATCGCCACTGGAAGTCCTTGTCCAATTTGCCGCGATGAGTTCCTCGTGCTAGACTATCGAAATTTGCAGCTGCTGAAAATGTTCATTTCACCACACACAGGAGATGTAAGTTGTACATTTGTCTTTCGAAGATAAAAGATGATTTTTTTTCTTCAAAAAATTGGCATCAATTCAAAAAATAAATAAATTCGCATTTTTTTAGGTTTTGTCTTATCAACAAACTGGTCTATGTCAAAAGCAACACACACGATTACTAGTAAACATTGAACGTGCCTACGATTTGGGTTTGCTTGAATACGAAGTGCCACATCGTGAATTCGATTACGCCGACTATTACGACGTGTACAAGAAACCAACGTTTCAACCCAAATAGAATAAACATTTAGATTTAGTTACAATTTGCTCTGTTTTCGAAATTTCAATTTTTCAACAATGTCCGCATCCGCATCTGGTGTTTTTGAAGCGAAATTTGTGATTGTAGGCGGTGGAATTGCCGGTGTCTCTTGCATTGAAACCTTATCATTTTATTGTCAAACCGAATCAATATTGTTGCTTACTGAATCGCCGATCATCAAAGCCGCGACAAACCTTGTTGCCTTGGGTAAATCATTGACCCGTTTCGATATTGAACAAAAGCACGCCTCAACGCTCCCGGCAAATGTGCAAGTGGTAACCGATCGACTGCTGGAAGTTGACAGCCATCAGAAAATAATTCGAACCGCTCAACAAAATCATCTCATAAAATACGAGTTTCTGTGTATCTGTACTGGTGCTCGGCCCAAGATTGTCGACCAAATCAACGCAACCAATCAGAAATACATTTTGGGCATTCGTGACACCGAATCGGTTTGCGATTTCGAAAAGCGTATTCAAAATAGCCGAAAAATTGTCATCGTAGGCAATGGTGGCATTGCATCGGAGCTTGTGTATGAATTGAAAAATGTGGCCATCGAATGGGTGGTCAAAGATAAATATGTTTCACAAACTTTTGTTGATCCAGGTGCAGCAACGTTCTTTCAAACTCGTATCAAAAACAAATCAGCTGAATCATCGGGTTCATCGTCACAAGCGAATCGACCACGACTCATAAAGCGAATGCGATACACCGAAGATGCTGAAGAAACGGTGAAAAAGAGCGGTGCTGCATTGGGACCAGATTGGCATACGCTGTTCAATTTAACAGGGAAGAATGAAGATTTACCGAAAGCTGTTCACATTCACTATCAAACGGGCATCAAAAACATTGACATCAATCCAATTTGTGATGACCAATTTCCTGTGCGAGTTACACTTCAAAATGACGAAGTTTTAGAGTGTGACTTTGTAGTCTCGGCTACTGGTGTTGTACCCAATTTAAACTTCAAGATGAGAGCTGAACAGTTTCGATTCGGACCCGATGGTGGAATTTTCGTAAATGAATTGATGGAAACATCCATTTCGAATGTGTATGCCGCTGGTGACGTGTGCTTTGCTGGCTGGGAGTGGGCACCACATTGGTTCCAAATGCGATTGTGGACACAAGCACGACAAATGGGTGCGATGGCTGGCAAAAGCATGGCCGCCAAATACAACGATCAACATATTTACCCAGATTTCTGCTTCGAACTATTCGGTCATGTGACACAATTGTTTGGCTATCAAGTGGTTTTACTCGGCAAATACAATGGTCAAGGTTTAGACAATAAATATGAAGCTTTGCTGCGCGTTACACAAGACAAAGAATACATAAAATATGTGCTGGTCGATGGCAAACTACAAGGAGCAATTCTAATCGGAGAAACTGGACTCGAAGAGACAACGGAAAATTTGATTTTAAATCAATTGGATTTAACGCCGTACGGAGATGATATTCTAGATCCAGATATTGACATTGAAGACTATTTTGATTGAAAAAAAAAAACAGAGAGTATTGTTTAATTTTCAGTTTTACACATTTTTGATTAAATTGAAATTAAATAGAAAATGAAAGAAAAAAAAACGATGGATTTTGTTATTTTTTGGATTTTCTTTGAAGAATTTCAAGGGCAAATGAACAAAAGAAGAAGGAGATCATGATTCAAATAACATTGGGGCTTTTAAAGACTGATTTTAAATTACAAATGGTCCGAAAAAGGTAACGTTTCTTCAAGCTTTGAAGTTAAAAGTTTCATCGTTTTATAACCAGAAGTCTAGCCTGAAGTACTACTTCAAAAGTAGTCAAAGAGATTGAATAATAAGCAAAAAAATCTGAAAATATGAAATGAAGCATCATCACTTTTATTGATTACACTTTTTGTAACATTTATGTGCTTTTTTCGAATCAGCTTGTATTTTAACTGTTTTTTCCTCTTCATCTCTTCTCTTCGTACTTCTTCTTATTATTTTTTTTCTTAAATGTTTGAACAACAATCTAGAGCTTCTAACTGAAGATTTCTTCTTACATTGTTACTTCACAATAATAAAGATTTCTTATGATTAAAGTTAAGTCTAAGGATACAATTTCTTTATTTTGTTACAATGTCAAATAGCGTTTTGTTTTTTTTTTTGCGAACATATGTCTATTCGCTGTCTACGAAGATGGATGTAATGGTTTTTTTTTATTAATAAATCAAGGGAAATTGCATCTATTTGAGATTGCCGCACGAATCTAAGCATTTAACTTTTTTTTTTATTTTAAAAGCAAAATGTGATTGGAATAAAATTGTCTTTAAGTAAAACTAAATCGATTCAGTTGGTTGTTTTTTGTTTTTGTTGTTGTTGTTGCAAATAATGAGTTAAATTCCTGATCGTGTTATATATCAATTAGATCGATATAATGTCGAAATGGCCACCAAATTACATGTGTTTTTTTTTCTATGTCAATTCTGATGTGTCTAATAGATAACCTCGTAAACGGTTGCTTTCTTATCGCCGGAACCAGTAACGATGTACTTGTCATCAGCTGAAATGTCGCAACTGAGCACCGACGATGATTCCTTCGACTGTAAGAACAAAACGGAATTTCACTTAGTTTTATTGAATTCATTTATCGGAATAATGGTAACGAATAGTATTCAACAACGCAAATTTCATCGAAATTGTGTGTCTAATGGTTAAAAGGCACGAAAATTACCTGGAATATTGATGCACCATAGGGTGTTCGCCAAGCGTTTAATAGATTGTCCTTTCCGGTCGACACGAACCATTTACCACAGGCAGCAAATTTCAAACTGAGCACACAGCTTTCGTGCAAATGCAGTTGATACTTCTCCGGTTTGTTAGCGTGCATCACTTCTACGTTGGAATTCTCCATACCGACAGCCAACCATTCGCCTATTTCAAAATAAATGAATAGTTGTATAAAAACCATTTTTCTGATAAAATATCGATCAAAGTCGAAAAGTGGGGAAAAACGAACTCACCAGTCGGACAATAGCCAAGTGAGAAGATTTGTGAGCCAAAATCGTGTTGCTGCAACTGTCTACCCTCTCGGAGATCCCATGAACGTACTGTATTATCCAAGCCACCAGTCCAAAGTTTCGTGCCATCCGCACTGATATCAATACACGATGCACCGTCTGTGTGTCCTTGGAATTGTCGAACCAATGCTTGATTGTGCAAATCCCATACGGCAATGTTACCATCTGAACAGCATGAGAAGCACACTTTTGAGTCAGGCGATATGGCTAAAGCGTAACAGGCGGGTGCACTTGATGTTAGTTCAGCTTTGATGCGCGGCGTGGGAGAGGCCAAATCCCAAATTGATAAATTCGACGCTTCACCACCAACAATCAGCGTTCGACCATCCGGCAACAATTTCACCGATCGAATGTAATTGTCTCGCTGCAGACAGTCTAGTTGACTGACTGGATTTTTGTTGTTCGGTTGTGAGATATCCCAAGCTTTGACACATCCTTTGCCACCGGTATAAACGTATTTTGTTGGATTGGAGATCGTTACAGCGCAAACGACTTCACCATGGGCGAGTGTGTTTATTTGTCGAGCATGTCGTGGAATTCCCGGCCCAATCAATGCATCTGGCGGAAAGGGCACCGGTTGCAACTGATTGTCACCTCCAACATGGAATGAATATGCACTGTTGGATGGAAAAGAAACATTTCGATAAGTACAAGTTGAATGCATCATTCCAATGCAAGATTTTAAAAGTCAAAAACTAGTTATACAAACACTCACGCTTTTCCACTGGGCAGCATTCCAAGTGCAGACGGAGCCAGAGGTGGTGCTCGCATTTGTGGATGTGCATCAAACCCCATTTGCAATGGCGGTCTTGGGTATCCAGCAGGTAAATTCGGTGGAGGAACTGGACCAGGCGGGTATGCACCCTGCAATTCTGGTGGAACACCTGGCAAGTACGGATGCGGATAGTTTGGATTCAAGACTGGTGGTTTTGGCAAACTTTTGTCACCTGTAACACAAAGATTTTATTCATTAATTATAATTGTTCAAAGAGAAAAAAAAAACTGGTTTCATCTCATAAGCTAATGAGAAAAAGCATCAAGTCGATGTCTCAAATCAAAAATCCAATCAAACTGTACCGTTTGTTCCATTCGAATTGGTTGGTGTCACTGATTTTGACAACGGTGTCGATGGTTTCTCTTCCATTTTCTTATTTGAAGGTGTCGAAGCGTTTGACGATGTACCCGATCGTGGTGAATGTGGACCTAGTCTATCGGGATGTTCCATTTTCTTTAGCAGTAGGCCATTTTCACGCGGTGAATGTGTTCCACCGTTGCTGTTGTGAGCATTTGGCATTGGGCTCATTGCACTTTCTGATGCATCGTCAACGACTAAATCCTGATCGGATTTCTCACCATCGGATTGCTAGAATTCAAAAAGAAAGGCAAGCATAAAATTAGAAGATGTTTTTTTTTTTTCATTCAAAACATCGCATTATTTTCCGCTTACATGTCCCATATCTTTGTCGTCTTTCTTGGTTTTTTTCATATCCATTTGTTCAACGGGAGATCGTGGCCGATATTTATCTCGATCGGATGGTGAAATGGAATTTCTGTGTCGTTCTTCATTTGCACTTAGGCCGCTTGTGCTTTTTGCATCATCTGGTCGATGCAGCTCTGATTTGCCGAGCATGGCAAGTGGATGTTGTGGTGGTGCGGCTAATGCGCCTGGAGGAAGGCCAGGATGTGGCATATTTAGCGGAATCGGTGGTGCATGTCCCACAGGCATTTGCTGAGCTTGCATATGCTGTAGAAGACGTGGCAAATCCGGTCGTTGCTATTGATCAAAATTTGAAAATAAACAAACAATTCCATACATTAAACGGGCGTCAATCGAAACAATCGATAATAACATCGCAAAATGAATGAATGTCAAAATATTGACAATGCAGAAAATAAACTACAAATATACATATATTTTTTGCCGCAAATGACACTCACCCCAATAACAGCGTTCAATTCAGTCATTGTAATTTGTTTAGCTCGATCAACGGCTGTCAACACTTGCTGCTGGTGTTCACCTTGCAGGAAAGGTACAATTTGTACTATAATAGCATTTAAGCGTTTCGATATCTCCGTCTAAAATTGGCAATTTCAACCCGAAAGAGAGAGAGAGAGAACAAAAAATAACATGGTATCGATTAAGCGGGTGTTGAATTATGCAAATAAACAAATTATGAAAATTATTGTTGTCAGGCGGTTGGAAATGAAATTGTTTCGTGTACGTGCTAATTTTGTTTTTTTTTCTTCATTTCTTCTGCCTTCTGTTGAATGATGGAGGTCTTTTTTTTACTCGTACCTGTTTGTGCATTTCAACATTTAAGCCATACGACATTTCGTAATACTGTTGAAAGAAACAAAGAGAATTTATTTTATTTCATTCTGAATATCTGTTTGATGTGTGATATGAATTAAATGCAAATGCAGTGTCAATATACTCACCATAACATAGTGCCTTTGCATCTCCGTTTTCTCTTGGGCCAATTTTTCCAAGTCCATTTTGATGCTGCACGTCATTCAACCAAACCAGATGAACATACAAAAAACATTTCAATTAAAATGAAATATTTATTTTACAATCGTTTATTTTTTTTTCATCTCTTCTTCTTCACAAGCAAATATAAATAAAAGTGAGCTTGATACGAAAATTGTATGAGCAAATAGTTAATTTAATATAAGAAACAAATCGTCGCTTTGGAGAAGTGTAAACAAACAAAAAATTGTTAAGTAGATAAACTGAAACGCTCACGCGCTTCCCATGTACTTTTCCACGGGTTGAGTGTGATGGAATGAGCGAAGAGCGGGAATTTGATGAGAAGAGAGCTATAGATAATAAGATGGATACACACCTGTGGTACTGTGTTTGTAAGAAGTTGAACTCTTCTTTGATTCGATCACAATTTTCCAATATGGTGAATTTGTATGGCTGGGTCGGTTGTGGCGGTCCCTTGAAATAGAAACAAAAGAAGACGAAAAAAAACAACGAGTTAGATTAAATGTCACACCAATAAATAATACACAAAAGAAAGGGGTTTGATTTGCTTTCAAATACTATTTGCGTCGCTTTGAAATGGGATTAATTGATCGTGTCTTCGTTGAAAAGTCAATTTAAAAACTTTGTCGTCGTCGTTTTTTTTTTCGTTTTCTCGCTCGGTATAAATACATAGCCGGTCGCGTGATTCCGTTCTTTTAATTATATCACATATAAAAAATGCACGAGTTAATAGAAGTGGGCCCTCGAAATGTGTCAATCCGAAGAAAGAAGCCGGTGAATGAATAATTGACAATTTCATGTGTGAGTGACTCCGTTACGGTTGAGCAAATTGACTTTTCTTCGGGGCACGGAACAAAACAATCTTTTGAGAGATTTAACAACGATTCGAAATTCGCTAGTGCTTCTGTTGTCGTTGTTGCTGCTGTTGACTTTTTGTCTTCTACTTGCCGTTAATTTGATTTGAACGAATGCGATAATTAAACACTTACCGGATGTCTACTAGCTGCAACAGCTGCGGCTGCGTTAATTCCTGAATTTGGATACATGTTGCGCTGATCGGTGTTGGTGCCGGTACCGTTGTTCACCACGTCTTTATCGTCGTCTTTGAAATAATGTGTCATTCACATTCACCGTTCAATTTGTAACAATGACAACAAAGGTAAACATATAACGAATAATATTGAAAACAAAAACTAACACACACGCTGCCTCTCTATACGCCGGAATATTTCCAGCGAATTGACAATCCAATGGAGAGAGAGAAAATATACGCAGATATATATATATATATGGAGAGTGAATAAAACACTGAATCTGAACAAATAATTGCTTTGCACTGTCTCAGTCTATCTCTGTCACACTTGTACCCTTTTTTTTTTTATTGGGGCGTTTGTGTATTTTCACAATGTTGTTGGCTCGTCAGTTTTGTCGTTTCACTCGTTCTGACTATGCAGCTCTCTGTTTCTGCCGCTCGTCAATTTCAATATTTACTTTGGCTGTTTACACACCCGAACTTGTGAATGTGCTCTATATGTACAATATCTAGAATTTTAGAGCTCAACTGCCGTTGTTTACATTTTGGGGCAACTTTTTGTATTCCCATCTACAACACGCTCCCGCTTCACTCTCTATCTATCGCCACAGTGTTTTATGCTGTCATGTAGTTAGTTTGGATTGAAGAGAACGACAACACGCATACACACAAGTAAACAGCAGACGGCACCCAAGTAAATATAAACACTTTCAATGCGGTATACACTTCTAAAATTCCACAAAATAACGTCTGAAATGAAAAGAAAAAAAAAAGAACGCACATTGTTGAGAATAGCTAATTAATTGTTGTGAATGATTTATTTGGAGGAGTTTTTTTTTTCTTATTCGTTTTCTTTTGAGCTGTTTCTTCTTATCTCTCAATCTGTTGACGATTTCAAGCAAGGCACATTAATCAGTTCATCCTAGCAGAGCAAATAAAACCGAGTAAACATTTGAAATGCTCAATAAATGCGTCATTTACTTCAGATTTAAAGAAGAAACACACGAAGCAGGAGACATGCGATATCATCCAGTTTTTTCCACTTTTATTTCCCATTTGAGTTTTTGTTACCGTATGGGAGGAAAATCCGTTTCTGTATCAAGAAGAGAAAAAATAAGTGCCGTAGAAAAAGTGGAAGAATTTTATTTGCTTATCGGCTTGCCTCGACACATTTAACCGTCTCTGCATCATCGCATATCGAAAGAAAAGGAAAAACGGAAATAGGTGAAACCTTAGCGCTTCAGCCGAAAATAAGAGAGGAAATCTTATCCTAAAAGTGATGAGGCCATATTTCAGATATCAAACAAACAAGAGTGAATGAGGAAAACAAAGTACACACATCACATGTCAACAATTCCCGTTCAAATATTGTGTACGCGGTCTTTTTTCTCTCTCTCTCTCTCTGCCCGCTTGCTTTCTTTTGGGATTTTCATTTATATAGATGGCTTGTGTAAACAACAAAACGTATTGTAATAACGCCAACTTCGATAAAAATCTCGGTGCAATCACAAATATTCGTACATTCATAAAATACACACACAACACGATATTTATTTTCAAGCGAAAAAAAAAACGTTTTTTGCCCTCATAAAAATCATTTGAATGCGCACACAATCACGTATACATATGTGTGTATGTGTCGGCTAGTGCAAATATTGAAGTTAAATCGATTCAACAAGCGCTTGGCCGTATGTCTCCATCGAAGTGAACCATGCGAAAAAGAAGACATAAAAAGGCGAAGTAGAAAAAAGTCGTTGAAATAACGAGAAAAAAAAGAGTGTAAACACACAAAGTGAGCTAAAAATTAATGTATTCCTAATTGTGACAGACAACTTGCTAGATATATATATCCACTTAGCAAATATTGAAAATGCGAATTTAGAAAGAAAAAAGAAACAGCAGTGGAAAAAAAGCTTTTCGACTCGCGCTCGATTCATACCAACACGCTCTACAATCGCCGTGTGCACGATGCAGTTTGTGTACGCAACAAAATGTAGGTATACATTTCTTGAAACGATCGAAACGGCATCACTGGGTCATTATTTAATTCACACATTGCAAAACGTATAATTTATTGTATTAAATATAGACATGAATATGTACGCATCGTAGGACGCGCGCATATGACGCTTCCATATAAACACATGCATACCGCTCTGTTTCTCTTCGCCCTTGCCTTTTTCATTTCAACCGTTTTGATAAAATTTAAAAATTTATCTCGACATTTTTCGTCGCTTTTTTATTACTTATTTGCATTCCTTTTCGGTTCATTCTCTTTTTTTCTGATACACAATGAACGCAGTTGAATCGGGGCACGTTCATATATTCTCAGTTGTAAACGTCATAATGTGTTTATCACAATTAAATGACAACTGGAACTAATCTGGCACGCGGAATTTGCCAGCGACGAGATGATTCAATGTGCCGCTGGATTTTTTTGGTATTGTTCCATTGACTCTATCAGTTTGGAGACAGGCGGGATGGAGTGAGAGAAATGCAAAGTGAAAGACAGAGAGAGAGAGAGAGAGAGAGAGAGAGAGAGAGAGAGAGAGAGAGAGAGAGAGAGAGAGAGAGAGAGAGAGAGAGCATTAAAGGTACGAGCAAAAGAAATCGGCTTGAAGCATTCTGCGACTTGCCTTGTCATTGTTTGTTATTTGCACAACTGGTGAGGCATAAAGCAAATACACAACAGAGTAATCGCAATTTCGTCTCAAGTCTTCATTTCAATCGGTTTTAAATGGAATCCGTTGCCAAATTTGGCATTTGCTCAGCACACACACCAAACATGCAATGTAAACACACGACATTCGATGTACAATTCAACATTCTCTTTCTCATTGGACCGAATTAGATATTCATGGTATTTAATAGCGTATTTTTTCTTCTCTCGTCGGAGATTTATTGCCTTGTACACATTTCCACGAGAATTCGAAAAGAAAAAGAATCAGTAGCAGATGATGAGAGAAAAAGAAAACCATGTGCAAACTCCAAACAAATTGTTTGAATATATCCAAATGTAGGACTGAATGAAATGCTTTCAACATGGTAACTATTTTCTTGTTTGTGTGTTTATCAACGAATTTTTTCTATCTTTGCCAAAATCTAATTTTTCTTTTCGCCTCCAATTTTGTCCGTTGCCTAGCAATGGCTAGATTTTCTGTTAAACGATCTGTAATATAAGGCCGGTAATAATCGATGTTCAGCATCAAGATATGTAAAACATTTCGCAAAGACGAAACATACCGCAAAGACGAAACATACTAATCAAACAATTAACAAATACAAAGAAATCTATGAAAAAAAAACGGCCAAATTCTTGGTGATTGTATCGGAATATATATAGATATATCTTTTGGGTAATAAATAAGCGTGAAAAAACATGCCCCGAAATCAGATAAAACAAAAAGAAGAAGAAAAAAAGACACACACACACAGCCGAATGACTGCAGAATGACTCGATTACAAATGATAGCATTCAAATGGATGCGGACGGTTGCTTTATTTCACAGTTGATTAAAACAACAAGAAACACACACACACACACCGACACAAAAGACGACAAAAAAAACGACGAAGAAGAAGATGAATTGATGCGAATGCTCGCCACAAGATTGTGGTTTCTTTTTTTTGTTGTTGTTTCGAATTTGTTTTGTATGCGTCGTTTTTTTTCTCTTCGATTTTTCATTGGAAGAAGCACAAAAATTGAGTAACCGAAATGCCAAACTCACGTTGAAATACCGTGTTCGCACTACCGCATAAAATTGGCTGCAGCAACAGTAATAGCAACGACAGTAAGAAAAAGAAGAAAAAAACGAGCAAAGTGTGCTTTGGCAAATGATTATGTTTCGTGTGTGGCACCGGTTGAGTAAGCCCGTTTCAATTCACTGATTTTGTTTCGCTTTTTGGATATTGGCTGGTAGAGACGAGAGAGAGAGAGAGAGAAACACACACCAAATGCGGATGGTGTTTTTTTTCTGTCTCTCTCATTATGTTATAGATACTTTTCCGTCGTCGTCGTCGCTGTTGTTGTTGTTGTTGTTGTTGTGATTGTGCTGGTGAGTGAGGTTCTCGTTAATAAATTAAGATTTATTGGATCGCTATTTAATTTAGCCACGAAATATCTCAAAACAGTTTTTCGATTCATAAAAATGTCAATCGAAATTAGAGTTGAGAAAGAAACGGAGCGAACAAGAAGAAAACGCGACACAACACACAAATTAATTGGCGACGAAATTCATCAAGACACCGTCGTCGTCGCCACAACAATTGAATGAATCTCATTTATAAATGACTGCCTTTTTTCGAAATTCGATTTCAAACACGATTCGATGGCTGTGTGAATTTGTTTTATGGTGTAAAAATGGAAATTAAATATTAATTTTATGTAAATCAAACACCGGGCATTTATGTTTGTGTATTTAAATATTGATCGACTAAATCACCATATCTATTGAAATGTCTGTCCATGGTCGAATTGATAGACTTTTTTTTGGAATAAAACAAAACTCGGTATAAATACCACGCGAACAAAGTGTGGAACGGCGAAAATTGATTGTCTTGATCGGGTGGACAAACGATTTTGATTAATCAAATGTGTATTGAAAAGCATTCCGTAATGTTACGCAAAACAACACACAATGGCTAGGTCAATGCGCCTTAAACAGATTCGGATAAGAAGGCGGCTAAAGTGAAAATTACGACGAAATTGGTCACATTAAAATGACAAATTAATTACAAATCGAGAAGAACAATCGAAAATGTGAATGTCAACTGCATAAGCGACGAAAATCTCTCTCTCTCTCTCTCTCTCTCTCTCTCTCTCTCTCTCTCTCTCT
>NW_022595253.1:661440-662360 GCF_009176505.1 Sitodiplosis mosellana
TCTCTCTCTCTCTCTCTCTCTCTCTCTCTCTCTCTCTCTCTCTCTCTTTTCACGTCTGTTTATTTTGTTTATAAAAAAGAGCGTTGCGTGTTTCATTTATTTCACTTTAACACACAATGAATGAACGGTAATATTGAAACTTCTAATGATTGAAATGCGCGCGCGGTATGTGTGTGTGTTGATGAAGGGAACAACAACAGAGAACTGTGACCAAGAAGTAATCATCTAATCGTAACGACAATAATAATAATCATCAATGAGGGATTAATTCGTCGCGGAAGATTTAAGTAGAAAACATACATCTCACACGATAAAACCCATTTGCATGTTTCCCTCGTCTGCCTCTCTCTCTCGGTCTCTTCCTCTCTTTCTCTGTTTAATTCCACTTTACTCGTTGAGAACAAGCGCGCTAGACTTTTTAACAGACTCTCTTTTCGGTTGGTTGGTTGGGTGTGAGTGCATTTGTCATAATTTGTGAGTTTAACTTTGGTTTTTCTTTTGTTTGAAGATTGGTTTTTTATAATCAAGTTGTGCGTATTAATCCCACGGTGTCGTATTGACGACGACAACGACAACGACAACGACGACGACGGCGACGGCGACGACATCAACGCGATACACAGCTACCGTATCACCACAATAAAACGACACACAATAAATTCAAGTGAAATGGGTTTAAACGATCGGCATGAAACGAGTTTTGGTTTGTGTCGCCGTTTACCCATGCATACACACTCTCTCTCTGGCATACACATACACCGCTCAATCGGTTGTCATACATATACTGAAGCAATAGCGCTTTTAATACATAAGCCCTACGCGAAACAAAAGAACATGCTGACTGCTTACGGAACAACCATTTCGACCCTTCTCTCTCTCTCTCTCTCTCTCTCTCTCTCTCTCTCTCTCTCTCTCTCTCT
>NW_022595253.1:662370-674580 GCF_009176505.1 Sitodiplosis mosellana
TCTCTCTCTCTCTCTCTCTCTCTCTCTCTCTCTCTCTCTCTCTCTCTATGGCAGTTTCTCACTCTCCCGGCTCGACTCGGATCAGCACGGCCGTTCGTTCACATTGTGTGTTTGCGCGCCTCAATCTATATAAATATATGTTGAATTTGAAATACCGGAATCGGTATCAAGCAAGGAGCTGCTCAATTCAATTTAATCGAAAAATATTAAGCGAATCAGTGAGTTTTCTCTTTTCTTTCAGCTTGTGTGTCTTTCGTCCGCATGAAAAACTCTCTGGCCTTTTATTCTTGACATCAAATCACATCGTTTATATTGTATTCTTCTTTTTCTATTTAGATTTTTCATCCATTTCACACACCGCATCGGGCTAGGGTGTGAAGCTACATGTAGATAAATGCTCTGTGTGATTCCATTTGATTTCGCTTCGTTTTTTTTCTTCCTTTCTTTTCGAACGCTCACTATCGTTTCATTGTAACATTGTAACGGCTTGTGTGTTTCCGTCTCTTTCTCAAAAAGAATTTATGACTTGAAATTCGAATCGACTCAATGTTCGATTTATAAACACAAAGCGGTCGCATTTTTCTTTCTTCGCGTTGGTTTTCTCTTGCCTCTCGACGGATATCTTTCAAGAAAATACAATTAAAGCGAACCAATTTGTTAAAGCCGATTATCCAATCAAAATGGATACAATAACAAATGCGGCGAAAAAAAAGAGGCAATTTGAGAACTAAAAACCACTTCAACAACAAGAACAACGATGACAACAACAACGGAGGGAAAAATGACCACCGTTTTTGTTATGTCGTTCTTTTGATTTTTCATGAATGCACACAAAATGCGACGAACACAATACGAATGGATTTTTTGTTTGTTGGTTTTGGTTTGGGTTTTATGCTGTTGTTCAATTAAATTTACCTAGAATTTTGATTTGTTTTTCATGCACATTTTCACCACGTTTGCACTTTTATTCCACGTATTCCCCGTGTAACTGTTTTGATGCCTTCCAAATATTTTGTTTTATTGCAATGGTTTTTTCTTTCTTGTCTGCACTTTTCGTTTGCAATTTGATCAGATTTGCTATTGGCGTTTGTTTTTTTTTTTCGATGCATAAACACAAATATATTCAGTTGTTTGGTAATTTACTCCGTTCGAACTGTGTTGTATTTCAGTTAGAATGCTATCCCACATTCGAAGCCGTTTTGCTACTTCCACTCACGAGAAATTGTTTGCCAATTAGCACTTGTGTATTGGCTCAGCACAGATAAATATGTTGTTGTTCGTTGTCGTAGTGGTCGTCATCGAACAAAGAGAAAACCGATATGATTCTCGTTCTTTTTTCACATGAAATCGAGATCGCCTTAATAGCAATGCTCGATAGCTATCGATTGCTCGTTCTGACCACGCTCAAAATGATTTATCACGAAAAATAGTGCAAGTTGCCAAAAACAAAAACTTTTCACAGCGTCGTTGTTGCTGCTATTTATTTTCTTCGTTATTTCTCTTGAGCAGCGAACTTCACATTTAAAATAATTTATCATGAAAATCTAACGAAACGACGAACACAAAATCCAATTGAACGGCGCCGATGCGTCAAACGATGTGATGATGCTCTCTTTCTCTGGTCTCTGTACTCTGAAGTGTATCGTAAACCATACGCTCGGAACAATACACACCGAACGGAACGAACGATAGATAAAATACGACAGTATCGAGTACACGGTGCACACTCGACAAAAGCTGACTGAAAACTGTCTGGTGGTAGCAGCAGAACGGAAAAAAAAACTGTTCGTTTCGGTTTTTGAAATGCAAGCGAAGCCTCAATCCGACAATAAAATACGAAACCAGGCGAACCACTGATGGAAAATTGTATACATAGCGGCAAAGTGACAGAGCGGCAATGTATACACATAAATGGGTGAGTGAATGTGTTTACGTTTGTCTCTCTCTCTCTGTGTGTGTGTGTGTGTGTGTGCGAATAAGAGAAGCGAAACAATAACGATGACGACGGCAACGGCAACGACCACCACCACGAAGTACATAAGGAACGAGGGAGAGAGACAGAGAGCGCTTTGTGTCGATGAAATGAAAACGACATCGCATTTATTTATGCATTGGATACGGACACATTTATGGATGGAGTGTAAATGTGTGCATGTGTATAGCCAGAACAGCCACAGCTACGGCTATAGATTTTTCGGTACCGAAACCGAGCGAAGCAAAATTCTCTTTCTCGCTGTGTGTGTGTGTGTGTGTTTGTGATACACAAAAGAGAAATGCTAACAACACACGAAGAAGGAATGAAAAAACCGACTTTGCTTTGCGATAAATACATACAGTGAAGCGAGGAGTGAAAAGACGCGTCAAGGGGGCCCGAAAAGGGAAGCAAAACTGAGAAACGCAATGTGATGGTGCGGTGGTTGTGAATGAAGCATTATAGAGTCACGCGAACAAACCGACAACCGATGTAATACAATCCGAGAGAGATGTGCGAACGAGACGGCGTGAATGGAGAAAATGTGGACGCGCGAATGAGACGCACAGCATCAGAGTACACACAGCAAACACACAAAAATTTACTGAACGATGCGTTCGAGACACCCGTGAACGTGTAAACGGGATGGAATGTGCTGCGATATGAATTCAACAACAACAACAACGAAAAATTCTAAGTGCGAGCGATGTATACGGTGTTCGTTTTTCTTCTTTTTTTTATTGTTGTTCTTGTTATTGTTGCTTGCTTTTACTTCTCTCTCTTACAAAACCATTTATTCGGGTGTATTTTTTTAGCTCGTCGTTTTCGTCTCTTTATGGTGTCTCTCTGGTGTTTGCTTCTCGTTGAGTTGTTCAAATGTACTTACATCTGAGTTCAGTATGTGTACGGGGTTTTTTTTTGCGCCAAGGTATTGTTGTTATTGCATTCTCGTTTGGATGTAGAGAATGGTGTATGTATGCTTTTTTTTTCTGCGCGTCTCTCTCGCGCGCGCTCCTTAAATAAAAATGTAGAAATGGAACGAGCATGCTTGGCTATAGCTCAGCGTATATATTTTTATACGTGTAATTTCTTTGGTAAATTTTTTATTTTGCGCTTGTTCGTTGCTATATTTGCATGCTTATTCAGATATACATATTCATAAAGGACGAGATAGAGAGTGAGTGAGGAAAAAAACGGCACCGAAGAGCAGAGAAAAAAAAGATGACAACAACAAAAAAGCTAAAGAGAAAAAAGCGCGTGAAAAAACACTCAAACGCGCTACAACAACATCAGCAGCAGCAGCAACGGAGTCGAGAGAAAAGTTGCGGGAAAATGTGGGAAAAAGACAGAGATGCAAATATTTGAGATGTGAATAAAAAAAAAATGTGTGTGCAAATATGGAATGGCACACTGGGATGATGATGATGGCAAAAATGCACATACAAAAACAGCAAAGCCCAAAATGAATGAAGAATGAGAAAAAAAAACAACTCCCTAAATAAACCGTCACTCAGCGATTCAAAAACAAAGCAGATGAACAGCAACAGAAAAAAAAACAACAACAACAGCAACCAGAGCACAGCGAGAGCGCTTAAGCGAATAAAGCAAAAAAAAGCATCGAAAATAAATTTCGGAACACGATGAACAACTCCATCGCCTGCTCGTTGAAGGGCAAATTGCATTTTGGCTCGGAATTATATGTATGATGCATGGACTTTATCGAAGCGAGCAAGCGAGCGAGAGAGAGAGAGAGAGAGAGAGTGAGTAAGGGAAAAGAGCGAACTAAAAAAACACACGGAGCAAAAAAAAAACTTCTCTGCTCTGATATTCTCTGGCATTGGCTTTAGTTTACAACGCACTGGCAGGTATAAATTATACCGTGCGGTAAAAGTCTCTGTAATGCAAGCATTCTATCGCTTAAAGAGATACCACATCAGCCATCAACATTAAGCATTCACGAGCAAAAACAACATGCAACCGAAGCAACGAACGAACGTACGTTGAAACAAACGACCGACCAGACCACTATGGCTGCGTCGGAAAGAGAAGGCAACATCATAATAAAGACTAATCGTTGCCTGTGTAAATTGTGTGTATAATCTCTTCGAATGCAGCATACGACACGCCACTCTATTTGCTTTCATTTGTTCATGTGCGTTTTTCACTCTCATCGCTTTCGTCGTTGTCGTCGTCGTCGTCGTCGTCGTCATCGTCGTTGACTCCGTCGTAGTCGGTAAAAACTTCACTCACCGAGTGTCTAATATACATGCAATACAATTATGCTATTCGCATGGATTCCATGCGGCGACAAAACGAGATGCAGGGCTCTAAAGAGTGAGAAAAACTGTAGCTTTATTCGTTTATTGTTCGGTTTTGGAACGTTCGTTGGCTCGTTGCTGTTGTTCTGCTTGCTGCTGTTATTATTGTTGTTGTTGGTGCGCTTTTTTGCCCTTTTCTATGTTTGCTTGATGTGATACGGGAATATCGAAGTACAGCGACACAAATATATGCACTATATGTGTGTGTGTGTGCCTTGTGCCTGTATATATAGATTGGGGGATCGAGTAAAAGTCGAGTGTTTTATTATATTATGTTTATACATGTGCGACACGATGCACATTGCACACGTACTTGATACGTGTGCGACGCGCCCCTTTGCCTCGTCTATTTTCTCCTCATGCTCTGACATCAAATAATATTTGACTAAAGTAGTAATTTGACGCAGTTTGCTTCATACTTCTTCTTCTTCTTCTTCTTTGCATTAGTTTTTTTTTCTGTTGTTGTTCGCCCGATAAATTCGGTATGACGGCGTAAACATGACGGTTGGCGCGGTTCGGCATGTGGTAACGATACTCGAAAATGCATGCAATGCGCGTATTCTCTATTTTGTTTAGTTTTTGGATGTGCATGTCAAATAGTAAACACGGAGAATGAGTGCGAATGTGCTACGACGACGAAAGCACAATGTCTTTTCTACGGCTCCCTTTACTGCTGCTCTCTTGCAACGAAATGAATATAGTACGTTGAGAGTCGAGAGAAGAAAAAAAAAACAACGAACGAGTAAGCGACGGCTCGAAAACAACAAGTAACAAGATAAAAGAAAAACCAACAACCTCAAAACTACCTACTTCACATGGCTGGCATGAACTAACTATTTATTGTCGTGTACTGAGGTTGTCGTTCGCTTTTTATTCTCTCGTTCTTCTCGTCTACTTTTTTTTTTGCTGCTGTTGCTGTTGTTGCTGTATGTAGTTGCTGTTATTGTTCATTCTGGCTGTCGTTTTACTCCTCGATCGACGTTTATCGTCATATATTCTCCCACTTTCATGCATTAATTTCGTGTGTAAGCTATAAATATGAAATTATTTTATGAATGGATTGTTAGAAATAAGCGTGAAAATATAACAACAATATTACACATTGACGAACGACCCGATGATTCGTACATCGAATAACGAATAGCATATCAAACAAGCGAACGAGAGAGAAAAAAAACACACCGTAAGTAATAACAGTCATAAACCAATGGTATGATGTTATTCTAAGCGCTTTATGTTACTTTTTGATGTGTGCACTTCCAACAATCAGCAGCAGCAGCAACAGCAGCCGTTCTGTATATGTCGAACCGATACTTTTACCCAGGCAATTCAACAATAACAACAACGACCATGAAAACAAAAACGGTCTATTTGAATATTTATTATTGAAAACGGAGATTGTAAAAACTGAAATAAACCATTTTATATTGTTTGGTACTTCACGTTGTAGAGGGTGAGCGAGCGGGTACCTGCAAAATAAAATGTGCAAATACCTCGTGTGCACAATCAATGTATATGCTCTGTGCTCGATGAGTGCTGAGCAAACCGATTTACATGCGTTATAATTGTGTGCAATAAATGGATACTTTTAGGCATAACACACACAATAATTGCGATTTACATATTTTTCAACTTTTTCATTTGGCATCTCTTCTCGCTTCTTCTGTTTATTTTACACGATTTCTTCATCTCTCGTCGTTCTGGCAACGGCGATGACGACGACAACAACGATGGAGAAGGAAGAAGGAGAGAAGTGAGCTAAAGAAAAAGCAGCAACAACACGCAGCCAAAGGAATTAGTGTGTATTTTACTTTGCGTTCGTGAGACTTTTACATGGATAATATACATTTGTTTTCATTTAAGATCTCTTTTTGCATGCCAGTCGTTTATTCGTAAATGCATTCGTTTTTTCTGCTCTCACTCCGTCCTTTTCAAGTTTTCTTCTTCTTCTTCTTCTTCTTCTCTCTCTCTCTCATCTTGTTCAATGTGTATTTTGTTGTTGTTGTTGTTGTTCTTCGCCATAATCATCTTCTCCTTTTCAATTTTGTCGTTTTCTGTAACGAACGAACGATTTTTTTTTGTGGCTGTTATTTATTCAGGCATTGCAATTTTTTCCACTGCTGCTTTAGATGACGACGGCAAGTCTTTTTTTCGCTCTTTTGGCATTCAGATGAAAAACACCCAACACCAACTATAAAAAGGATGAAGTATAACAACAAAATCAAGTAAGATAAAAATAATCAAAAATGAAGTAGAGGGAGAGAGAGAGAGGAGAGCGAAAAAAAAGCGAGAACCACCTAAAAAACAGAACCAACGGCAGCAGATAAATAAAATGAAAACGATGGTACTTTGCCTCTTGTGCCTCTCTATATCCAGTGCGCCTTTGTAACCGAGAGATTGCTCTCACTCTATAGAGCCCCGCAGTTGAATAGACACAAAAAACCGTACTCATACCTCTGCAAAGGAACAGCATTCAAACACACAGAAGAGGAAAAAAGCAACAACAAAAAAAAACGCTTCGAATATGGGAAATAGAAGAATTTATGGAGAAAAATACGCTCGAAATGAATACACTGCATACAAAAATACTGTGTGGTGCGAGTCACACATTCGCATAGCTCTCTGCGCTCCAGCGAAAAAAGAACCATTGAAATGACTTTAAGGGAGAGAGAGAGAGAGAGAGAGAGAGAGAGCAAAAAAAAGCGGATAAAATATTAAATAGAATCCCGCACATATTTATTGGGATTGAGAGCGAGAGATGCATGTGGTGATATGAAGACGAGGAATATAAAACCAACCAGCAATGCTATTGCTGAAACACACAAGACTTCCCTCAAAATACGGTTCGGAAAGATATTTCTTTTTGCGCTCCACACACTTTTTCCATATTCTTCTTTAGGTCGTCGTTGATTTTTTTTCTTGCTGCTGCTGCTGCTGCTGTTGCTGCCGTTGCCGTTGCTGTTGCTCGTGTTATTTTGTTCGCCAAACTCCAATTCAGTGCTGATTGTGATTGTAGCGGCAACTCAGTCTGTCGCTTTAGTTTTGTCTATCGTTCCATCCCTATTGCCTTCGTATAAATTCACATCGTGTTCAATGCTCATGTTCGCATTTGATGTTTCGCTTACTCTTTTGCCTGTGCAAATGCACTTGTTCGGGACTCAGTCTCTTTCGCTTCAGCAATCGCACAGCAGCAGCAGTAGTGGCAGCAATGGAGCTGGATTTTATTTTACCCTTATCTCGGGTGGTATGAGTACAATCTATTGATGGCTAGAAAAGAGTGTTGTTATTCTCGTTCATGTCACAATACCATGTTCCATATTATTTTCAGCAGTTCCGAAGTGTATAAACACAATCCGTGAGCGAGCGAGCAAGAGATAGGGAGTGTAGCGTTCATGGATGGGCCATGGTAAAGTGACGGGGCGCAAAGGGAGACACAGTAACACCAACAACGACAACGACCAGAGAACGAAGAGCGGGAGAGAGAAAGAGAAAATACCAAAAGTCTATACACAGAATTTATACTGAATCGGCAGCACAAAAGAGGTATAATTTAAGCGACGACGGCAACAAACTACGACTAGGTAGAAGTTTTTATCGCATACATTCCATGTACGGCATGAATGCCTCGAAAACCGGCGGCAAAACCCAATGATCGCAACCCAAACGACTCTCATTCTACATAAGTCCACGTGGACTCTTTTGGCTTCGGCTCTTATATACTCTCATTCGCTTTCTGTCTCCCTCTTCCTTCCGCTCACTCGCTCTCTGCATCGACGGACGGGTACACATTTTCTCTCGTGTTTTTATATGTTCTCCGTTGATTATAAAAACCTATCTCGCCATCTCATGCATACCAATGTCTCGAAAAATATAAAACCATACTATAAAGCAATCTATAACACACCATTGCCTTCCCATAACATTATATCTGCACACAGAGAGTGTGTTCTCGGGCGAACACAGGCTATGGCATACAGTAAATGTACATATCGTTTTTATTATTATTATTATTATTCTTCCTCGACACACACACACACAGTCAGGGAGAGAGAGAGAGTATGCTGTTGTTGTTGTTGGTGGTGCGTTTTTTTTTTCATTCTGTGTGCTCACTCTCCTCTCGTTCCTTTTTCGTTCGTTCGTATAATTTTGCTACTACGAATGAGATGGTTTTGTGCGGTAATGCTGCTATGTGTACTTTGGAGTCGTTGTGTGTTCTGTGTATAGAACTGTAGAACTGTGAATAATATTATTATTGTGTGAGATTTTTAATGGGCCAATAGCGTTACGAATTTCAATAGCAATATTTCGTCTTCTTGTACATCGTCGTTTTTTTTCATCGTCGTCGTCGTCGTCGTCGTCGTCGTTGTTGTTGTTGTTGTTGTTGCTGGTTCTGCTGTTGGTGTGATTACATTTCCAATTTTTTGTTCTGTTGTTTTCGCTGCGCTGTGTATATTCCTCTGTTGGTTTGATTCCAGCAATATTGTTGCACTGCTCAGGCATTCGCAATTTGCCATGGCGCACAACGAAAACAGTACTTCAGGCATTATACAACAATTATATGTGGTGCAATAACATCTCTGTAGACGCTGATGCGAGTTCAGCGCTGGATAAACGAGACGGGAGGGAGAAACAGCAAAACCAAAACGAGTGAGAGATGAGAATCAGCCGATATGGATGAGACTGAGGTAGAATCGGAAAAAAAATTGGATGGCATAAAATGTGTACAGAGGTAAAATTGGTTTGCACATCTCGAGTTAGCTTATACATGGACGATAGGATGGTTTCAAAAAGTCGATGGCTGTACTTTTTTTTTCAGCGAGCGGATGTTGCAATTTTGACCTTTTGCCATTTGTAATTCATCAATCAAACTGATTTCGATGCATCATCTACATGGTTACTTCACAAGACCACTTTTAACACTTTATCTTTAATTTTTGTTAAGCTGTAGAGTGTAGACTGAATCTTTTCTCAAACCAGGTCGAAGAAACAAAAGCAGCAATATATCATTGTTCTGGATTGAAAAATATTCATAAGCCGGAAGAAAACGCTTGGGTAATTTTCGTTAAGTAAGACATTTTCGGTGGAAGACAATTCGAAAAATGAACAATTGCTTCGTGGAAAGTTGGCTTTTGTTTAAAAGATTGAGACATTTCACTTGAAGCTATCGCATGTTTACTTTTTCACCGAGTCCTCTTTTCTCTCTCTCTCTCCATCTCCATCTCTGCCGGAGATCACTTTCTCAACAAATGTCTTCTCTCCCAGAAACATGAGTTTCAACTTTTTGAAAGAAACACTTTCGATCCACCCTAAATTGTATGTGTATATCCTTTATGCATAGCAATGGTACAGTTATCCGGAATGCCTAGTGCTAAATGTTCGACTACCTTCAGATAGTGTGTACGTGTGCATTTGAATTGACGTGCTCGTTGAGGATGCGATTCAGTATGTTGCAGAGCAGCAACGGCCACAGTAACAGAAGCAGTTCACACGTAAAAAAAACTATGATTCGATGTCAATTTTTGTTTCGAATGAGAGATTCAGAGCAAACTGATGCACGTGCATGTATAATTCAACTGTTTGCTCACGCTTTATATATGCTCGTGTATATGTATGTCTGTTAGCCTGTGCTCTTACCCCGGTATATGCGCCGTTTTTACACGATAATTTCATATCCTCTCGTTTTTTCATTCGTTTTCGTCGTCGTCGTCGACATCACCGTTGTCGTTGTTCTACTGTCGAGATGATATTGCTGCTGTTGCTGCTTTTGCTGATGCTGACTGAACTGCTACTTTTGTGTGTGTATAAATATTGCATGGATTATCATTTCGTTTGTTCGTTTGTACACATAAAAGTGCGAGTGAGTGAGAAAAAGTGAACGAGAGAGGGAGCGGAGCAGCCGAAAAATGTTATCTACTCATTGGATTTTCCAATTCTTTTCATTTGAAATGTATGTATGAATGTCATTTGGATTCAGCATCGCATCCACTTATGCATCATCAAGCATCTCTCTCTCGTCGACGAATACTCGGAAAATTCAAATTTATTCAACTTATAAATTTATCATATTACACTCACATAAAGCATTATCGCAAGCAAGCATTCGGAATGTTGCATGTTAGCACAGAGACATGGAGAAAATGACAAAAAAACGAGATGATATTCAAAACTCGGAGAGTGAGGGCAAACGAAATAGAGAGAGAGAGAGAGAGAGCGAGAGCAAAAAAATTAACTAACATGTGAAAATCCAGCAGTCGGTTGATAAATCCAAAAGTTTCAGACCACATTGATGATATTGCTTTCCGTTTAAGCAAATGTGTACACAATGTTCGGCAATGCAAAGCCGTCTCCATACTCATACTGACATACGCCATGCTCATGCCATCGGATACAAAATAAACAACACACCAAATCCACATCATTTGCAACATTTTTTTCTCTCTCTCTCTTTCTCTTCTTCATTCATGTTATTCTCTTGCGTTGCTGTATTTTTTTTTTCGAACAAAAAAATGTCTATATTTCATGGTAGAATGACATCCATATGAAAATTCATTTTACAATAACAGTTTGATAATAGCATCGAAATGACACAAACAAACGGGAATAAAAAGAGTACGAGCAAAAATTCCAATTGGCATTGGGTAGTGAAAGTATATGGTGATGAAAAGAAGGAGAAGAAAAAACGAATGGTAACACAAATACAAAAATGGAAATGAAATGGACTGAATGAAGACAACAACGTTCTTGATGTTGTGATCAACAATTATGAAAAATTATTCTTATAAACGAGAGAAGAAAGAAAAAAACCAACGACCATTTGTGATTACGCGCGCACAAACGCAACCCAACAACATGAAATACATACATCACGATGACAACAACGACGACGACGACGACGATGGCGGCGGCAATGATGAACAAGAAGGAAAAACAAATTTTTAATGTCGCTCACAACGACATGGTGCATGCTGCTCATTTTTTTTCCTTCTTATTTCAACGGTTTACACGTCTTTTTAGCACCATTTTCTCCCTCTTTTTATTCGTTTACTGTGCGCGCGAAAGAGCGTACACACACAGACGCAGAGAACATCGACCGAGTCAAAGAGATTCAAAACGAATTGCTTCGCTTAATCGACGCCATAATTGCATGGGAGACATCAATTACACGTTGCTACGTATGCGGTACATGCACATTAAGAGGCATAAACACAACACGAATCAAATGTTAAGTGATCATATTATATTATATATTGATTCATTGAATTGTGTGCTTAAGCGGCTGTCGAGCCGCTATGATCAGATAATTAATTTTGAATATTCACTTTTTTTCTCTCTTTCTCTCTCCGTTTCTGTCGCGCCTTTGCATTGTTTCTCTCTATCTCGGTTGTTAGTTCGCTTCGGGCTCCGTATGATGTGTTGTGTGTCTCCTGCTGCCTGTGTGCGCTCGTTTCGCTTTACAACTGCGAATATATGTATGTATATTCGGTTGGGTATTAGTTGGTATTTTCAAGAATGTGTGTTCACACTACACCGCACACGAGTGCTACGCTAAAATAGACAGGCATGGGGTGGAAGAGACAAAGATCATGAACAAAAACGTAAAACGTGTTTATTTATAGTATTATTCTATTTACAATATCGTTAAATTGTACCGCATATAGTTATAAGTAGAGTTGACTGTGCCACTGCCTCTATTGCCATTGTTATCGATTGCAACGTTTTTTCCTCTCTTAATCTCTCTCTCTCTACACTCTACACTCTTCATTCAATTGTTTACTTTTTTTCGCATGATATGGCATTCTTGTCTGATCGCTGATGTGTTGTGATTTTTAATGAGTTTTTTGAAAAGTTTTTCAGCTGTAAATGTGCACACATGGTGTGTGTGTGTGTGTGTGTGTGTGTGTGTGTGTGTGTGTGTGTGTG
>NW_022595253.1:674590-719954 GCF_009176505.1 Sitodiplosis mosellana
TGTGTGTGTGTGTGTGTGTGTGTGTGTGTGTGTGTGTGTGTGTGTGTTTGACATCAGCGAGTTTTCCGTGTGTAAATTGCATCATTATGACAGTAAGCTAAAAACCGGGGGAATTCGTTAAATGTTATCGCCGTCCCGGTGGACATTTGATCCTTTTGTTAGCCCATCAGCGCGTGCAAATAAAAAACGCAGGCATTGGACACAATAAATAAATTCGATAGGATTGTCATATTTTTTTAATGGAATGCCATATGATATCGTCGCGACCATATTTCGTTCGTTTCACCCTTTTCCTCTTGCGCCATCGTCAATGAGCCGGACAAAAATGTTGTGAATCCAACCGAATTCACGCGAAAAAAAATCGCAAAAAACCATCAACAACGAATCGGTAACGTGGCCGATCATGCATGCAAAATATGTGCACGTTAATTTCATATCGTTTTGCACATTAAAATACGTCCAAATAAAGTGTTAGATATGAAAAATGGATAAATGAAGGATCACCGGTTGTTGTCGTTGTTGTCGACGTACATTAACATGTGACTATGTGTGCGTGAGAGAGGAAGAGACAGAGACACACAATGACAAAGTAAATATCAAAAACCAAACCGCAAACACTGTCTATGGTAATTCATTTCGTTCACTCATTCACTCACTCTCTATCACTCTGGTTATTACTGCTGTGTCTCGGTGCCATGCAGTCAGCAATTCACATAATGTTTAGTTTCCAAACATTTTATTTCAATAGATATCTCTCTCTCTCTCTCTCTCTCTCTCTCTCCCCTTTTCGCTGCTCGTTGGCTCTGGCAAAATGCATAAATTTTCGCATATCCATTCATTTGACAAAGCTCAAAAGGCAGGCGAGCGGGTGAGTAAGTGAGTGAGTGTATGCGCGATATCGCGCGCGCGTTTACATTTTGTGGGCATCAACAACATAACACATATCATCTGGTTTATTTCTATATACTTTGTATCCATTTTCTGAATGCATATTATTAAATTGATGTGGAAATCACACAATCATCCGAAAAAGGGCTGAAGAGCGAGCAACACACATGGAAAATAAATGAATGGCAGCAATGAATGGACGAGAGTGAGCGGAAGGCAGAGAGCGAGAGGTAGAGTGAGTGTGTGTACGATGGAATGGGAAAAATGTGCTTTTATTGCAACCATTCAACCAAATATTCTGAATTAAATGCTTAAATACGACATATCATAAAATTGATGTAATTTTTATGCGCTTCTCACACTCATCACCGATTGCCGCGTGTCCATAAGCCGTTGCTTGTTCATCGTCATTGTCGTCGCTGTCGCCGGCCCATACTCACTCGAATGCGTGATTAAATGAAAAGCAGAAACCGAAAATGAAACAAGCAATGACAGGAATTCGGGGCCAATTTTACCAAGTCCGTTACAAATGTTGTGTACAAATACAGATTGAAGGGAAATCTTATTTTCTATATAGTTAAATAGAATGTTGAAATCAGCGTTTTTCGGGGTGAAGTAGTGTTTATATGGAGAGTTAAATTTGGTGATTGGTTATTCCAAGGGATGTATGTCTATTGTCATGGAAAAATAAGAGATGATTTGTTGTAACAAAATGATGAATAAAAACTATTAAATCGTTTTTTTTTTCGGTGTCACAAGCTGTGCTCACCAATTTCGGGGCAAATGAAAGAACAAATGTAATTTTTTGTTCCCTCTAGCTGACAATTTCCATGAAATGTGGAATTAATGAACAGCATGACTTCTGTGCATATGAAACCACCTTGATCCATCATGACGACACTCTCGAGAAAATGCTATTGACACAGGGTATTTCGACACACGGTAATCAAACCCTGATCTGTGGTGCATGATGGAGAGGAAAATAAAAAAAATACACACACACGCACGCACGCTGTATGAAAACAAAATAATAACAGGGAACAGACAAGCAAAAACAAACAACAAGCGTCGTATTAAAGATATAAGGGTGATTTTCGAATATGTGTACAAGCGTCGCCCGTGGAAATTATGAGCAAACGAACGAATTGAATGATACAAGCAGCATATTAAGTGTGTGTAGCTCATTTGGACAGAGAAGAAAAGGGGACCGTGTTTATAAGTGGTAATGGTTTAAAAACGCTTTCGCTCTCATTCTCTCACTCTCTGTCATTCAACTCCTGCTCTGTCTTTGCTTGTTCGGTTGTTAAACGTTGGCCGCTGCGTACACCGTCTGTTTGTACATTTTATGTTGCCTATATGCCCTATTAGTTATCGGATTCTTTTCGTTTAAATAAATAATTAAATGGGATAATACGGTCGTTTTTTATATTTCACTTTTCGTGTGTGCATGTTTGTTTGTTTGTGTGTGTGTATAGATCGTTTCCCTCGTCACATCATCATCAAACCGACAATCGACGAAGAGCAATAGTAAGAGAGTGAGTGAATGAATGAATGAGCAGCGACTGCTTGTCGTACAGTCGACCCCAGAACGATTGGTATCTTAACTTTGAATTGGTGACGATGACGCGCGGTGATTCGCTCACTAAATAACCGGCGTCTACTGAATACACATATTATTGTAATTGTTTTTTATTATTTTGTTATTCACTGGCACATCGCACCGTATTTTCCACTCTTCGCCTCTCTCTACGCTCTTCTCCGTTCTCGTTCTCCGCGTTTCTTGCATTCATGTTCCATGCTATATGTTTGGTAGGTACTTCGTTTTGCTTGGATCGTTTTCTTACACCATGGTTATTTGGTACGTCGTTTATATCTTCTTTCGCTGCTTCTGCTTTTTCATCGCTCATCCTCATTCCCGTCTTCGTCGTCTTCGTCGTCATCGTTGTCGTTTCAAGTGCTCGCCTGTGTCTTTTTTGTCCCTTGAGTTTTCTTCTTCTCTCATTCTCATTTTGGTGTTTTTCGCTCGTTTTTCTTGGTTTTTTAGTTAACGTTTATGATTATTCCATGGAAATTGGATGCACACACAAAGTGCTCAATAATATTGAAAAATTCTTTTTCAACTTTTGTTGCCAAACAAAGGGCTTCTCGTTGCACATAAGGAAACGAACATTGACGAAAATACGAGACACGAAAGACATTGACATACACACGTTCACATTTGTTTCAAGTTCTATCCTCGTCTCTCTCTCTCTCTCTCTCGCTCCTTCGCTGTGTTTTATTTTTTGACGGTTTATGCTGGTGTGTCGTGTCGATTTGGCCCTTTTCCGTATGGATTACTACTTGCTGTGTGAATTTCCTCTTGGTGCGCTTGTAATTCGGATTTTGCTTTAAGTCGCAAATTTTGTGCATATGCCATCATGCTGGAGATAAAAATTTCCGACAAGACTACAAGTCCTTTTTCGAATAAGCGACACACAGAGAGAAGGAAAAACGAGAGATAGAAAGAGAGAAAGAATAAAAAGGCGAAGAACAGATGACAGAAAAAAAAAATACCATTGGGAACTTGCACGAAAACGCAAAGCCATGCAATGTTGTTGTTCGTCCAAAGAAAAGAAAAAGAAAAATAAAAAAAGCGAAAAAAAATTCGAACGAAATGAACAGAAACAAACCAATCTTACATACAGGAATACATGAAAATGAAGCGGCAGCGGTGGAAATGAAGCAAAAGTAAAGCAAAGGCGAAAAAAAAAACAGAGCAAGAGAAGTGAAGAGAAAAAAATGGTAATACTGAAACATGCAGAGAATACTAACAACGACTTTGACGACGTTGAAAACAACAAAAATATTTTTCTATATAAAATACATCGGTTTTTTTTTAACGCTTTGTACTTTGTGTGTTATACAAAACTTCCAACGTATAGTACATATTTAAGGCGTGCGCGCTCTTCAGTCAAAATGATCGTTCAGTACTTGCTGAGTGGATAAGAAGAGGCGATAGATACGTGGAAAATTGAATGCGACTAAACCGAGGCAAACAAAACCGACGAACAGCGGCCGAAGCGAAAGAGCGGCGGAACTGACAGAATGAGGGACGAGAGAGCTACGACGACGCGGGATAGAGCAAGCGAGAGAGAGAGAGAGAGCTGTTAGTACACGGTTTTATGTACAAATGCTGTGGCATGAGAAATGCCAGAGTAAATAACCGAGTCCACGTGGACTCATTTTAGCTTGTTTTAATGCTATTTTGTGCAGCAGTACATTCGAATAATATTGAACGCTTTATATACTACGTTTTATACTATTATTTTTTTTTCTCTCTCTTCTCTTCTTTCTGTTCATCTTGTATATTGTTAAACATGCCGAGCATATAAATCGACTCATACTGTGTGTATAGAAAACTGAATATCTATAGCTTCGGAATACGTAGAACTAAACACAATTTACATTACATTGTGAACACATAAAAATGGAAATACGAAAAAGAGCAAAAAAAAAAAAATATAAGCGGCAACGGCAGCAACGACGACGATGACTACTCCAACTCCGACTCCAATGAAAAAGAAATGCACACACAACGATAGAGTGAGCGAGCGATAGGAACCGAAAATAGCAGTAAAAATAGACGAGAGCGAGAAAAAAAAGCGTACACACAAGAAGTAAATGTGGAAACTCGCCGAACCGGAGAAATGAAGAGAAGAGGCACGGGAACAAAAAGGAAAAGTAGATAATAACAGCGCACACCGAGTAGAGAGAATATTTGCTATGTTATGCCCTGCTATTTGCGATCCTTTAAATGCTGAAGTTAGACTTTATCAGTGTATCCTGAATTTTGTATGTGGACGCTTTTTTCTCTCTCTCTCTCTCTTCTCCTTTTTCGCTTTTCATTTATCTTTTGCTATATTTTTATTTATTTATTCCATCGCATTTTTTTTTCTTTTCTTCCTTCTATTCACTAACATTTCATTTCATATTTTTGGTGTGTGTGTGTTGTTGTTGGCGTTTTTTTTTCACTGTTCATTCTGTCTCTCGGCCAAAAAAGACTTACGAAATATGAAAAGAATATTTTTCCACATTTTTTCTTTCGCCCGAGCAGTGAAAGATTCGGTGAAATGGTTGGAGTTGCGAGAAAGATAGAGGGAGAAAAGGAAGAAAAAAAAAAGTTCGGGAATTCAATTCGAATAATCAATCGAAATGAGTTGAATAGACATAATTGGTGTCTATATATTATTTGGGCTGCTTAAAAAGATAAGTTGAGCTGTTCAGCTGTTGTTATATTTCGTCGATGATCCCTCATGTCTAGTTTTTGTTCGATTTTTGGAATTGTAATATACATGATTGTTATGTGTACCAGCAGCACCAGTCAGTTTCAATTCGAAGCCAAAAAAACACGCACATAAGCAAACAGACAAGAATCACAATCAACACCGACCGACCCACCAACCAACCATAAACCTAACCAGCCGACCGACCAACAATAAAAACAACAAAAAATTCGTTGAGCGTATCTATTTAATTACAACTAATTAATAAACAATTATCAAAATTAGATAACATGTTGACCGATATCTGTTGAGTATTAATTTTTTCCATGAGTTTCATTTTACTTTTTTTTTTTTAATTCCCACTATTCCCACTTAATTGCTTGGGTATCTCTATCATTTTTTGAGTTGTTGTTTGTGTATGTGCTCGGTTACTCGCCGAATTTTTTTTTCCATGTTATGAATTTTGTGTCGGTCTGTTGACTCATTGCTAATGGGACGATGTTTTTATTCCGATCAGATTTTTGGTTGATATTATTTGTGCGTTTTTTTCGTGTCGGTAAAAAAAGTACTTTCGAAATTCGATAGCATTAAAACATTGTTATGCTCTGCTCAATGGGCTCAGCTATTCGTTATTTGTTATAATGCATAAATACATGTATGGCAATATGAAAATGCTCGAACCGCATTTAATTTGAATAAATAGATGTGGCGAGCCAAAATGACGCACAACAGCATATACACACAAAAAAAAAACAATCCACTGAGAGAACAAAAAAAATCATTCAAACAAAAATATTCGCACATACCAGCACACATACGCACGCATTCGACTGAAAATGGTTGGAATTGTATGGATTTTTATCAGGTTTGCAATTTGCATGTAATCATTTAACTTTTCACGAACCATTTTTCGATATACAACATGCAATATTATTAAAATTGTAATTTTATAGCTGGAGTAGCGCTGTCACTGGCTCCGGCTCCGGCCAAAAGCCATCGAATTGAAATCAACCAAAAAGCGAAATAATAAATACAAATAGCAATAATCCCAATAACAGCAAAAGCATCAGTACCAGCAAAATGAGAAAAAGGAAAAGAGACAGAAACAGTGTATTGAAGAGAACGGATGGAGTGAAAACATTTTGTTGGGCTAACCGATGTTCAAAAATTAAATAAAATAAAGTGATAAACTGCGTTCCATTCGGATGAATAGATACAGATAGATGGATACAAATAGATACCGAAAATGTTATATACTACGAGAGAGAAATACACACCGCATATGTATTTTGGCACCGCATCCATCGACCAAGCCGACCGATACACACAGTGAGCAGTGCGGCGCAGGAGAGACAGAGGCATCAAATGAAAGAGCAGAGTAATGGCAATGGTAAAATAGGCAGTAGTATCGAGTGCGATTCGATATGGAACATGAAAATCAAATGTTAATTCGAAATTGGTACGCATTGAGAGAGAAATTTGTTGTTGAACGAGGCACATTTACACGCTTATTCGTCATAGTTTCGACCGCAATAAGTCGTCTACTTGCATTAGAGAGAGACACACACACACACACACACACACACACACATACAAATACTCATACACATAAAAACCATGCCATCAATACCTGAATTAGATCCAGCAATAAACCGAAAATTCAATTTCTTTTGATTGGTCTTCTTGCACTGCATAAATCATACGGCAGTATGCACAGTGCACACATACTTCAGGCCAATATTGCCTTTAAATAAAGAGCTATTTAATCGTATTAAATTTGAAATCTATACAGGCGAACATCTATTATGGATTTTATGGAGAGTGCTCATCATATTCACAGCCGCCACACAATAAAAGCACAAAGGACGGCGGCAAAGCAAAGATAGAGAATGAGAAAACACGTGAAAAAAGGACGAATGAAGAATCAGAATCAGAACGATGGGGACACATTGATAACACAAAGCAACGAACACCAGCATCATCATCATCATCAACATCGTCTTTGTAGTCGTCGTCGTTGTCGTCTTGAGCAACTAACCACCTTCTACGAAATACACGCTCGACAACGAAATATTCGCTCAATCTTTTATCGTACACACCTTCATTTTGACCGTTCTCTTGTGTTACCGTTCTGCTGATGGCTCATTCTGATCTGGCTCCGTTTTTATTTTTGTTCTTGTTGTTTTTTTGTTCTATTCTCCATTCTACACGACCACTGAATGTGTGATGGCATTTTGCGAACAAATCCGCCGACACCGTCGCATCGCTCCAATCTTCCAATCTATGTCTGCATGAGTGTGAATGTCTACGGTTTTATTTATGCATCGTCAGATAATAATGCAAATCCCTTTTATATGGCATGCCTGCCTGCCTGCCTGACTCTCTATGTGTGTGCGGTGGTGGTGGTGGTGGTGCTGTGTGCTTGAAAATTTTGTGTGTGCATTATATGTTTCGACAATTTTTGGGAAACAGCGTAATACAATCTATGTACTTATTAGTAGCATGTGTAGTGTGGCACTTATTGAAAATATGCCCGCTTTCAAAGCCATTATAAAACATATCAGGCAAATTCTAAAATAAATCTGCTTGAAATTTTAATGGGCAACTGAAATATCGGAGTTTGTGCACATATTACGTTCTCTTGGCTCCCGCTACTGCCACTGCCGCTGCTGCTTCTGCATAGGAATTATTTTCATTGTGGCAAATCTCCACATTTATGCATTGCATATATATGTTGTGTGTGTGTGTCCATGTCGATGGTACGAAATTCCAGAATTTTACTCGTGTGTGCATGCCAAATGCTTGGCGACGATAATGAATAACAACAGCTTTTGTTTCTCGAAAACCTCTTTCTGCACGCAGATTAAATTGAGCCTCAATCTCAATCCTCAGATCCACCACATATACACATTCTATCAATTTCCCCCCGATGCATTTACAGTCGAACCAATTAATGGCGATTTTATGGCAAAATTCTCTTCGAAAATTCACTTTCTGCATTGAGAATCGTGTGTGTGTGTGTGTGTGTGTGTGCTTGAACCCCAAGAACCAAAGTGAAACTATTTTCGAATTTAATATGCATTGTAGACAATGTTAGAGCATCATGTCGTGTTCTTCGTCGCATCGAAACCAAAATGCACGAAACACATTGTAAATTAAACAATTATTACACTTGATATATCTCGGTGTGTCGTTGAACGACGGCATTGTCTGTGTATGGAGAGTGCAACAGCCAATGCATACCGCAAAGCAGCTCACAGACAACGAGAGCGAAAGAGAGAAAAGAGACTTTAGGACAATTTTCGGTTAGAATGTGATAACATTACACCCGATTTCACCCTTGCCACACTTAAAAATTGGCTGCATGTGGAAAATCTGCGGAAACAAATCAGGGCAAATTTTAACACTCAACTTTGTCTTTCTTTTCGCTTCCATCGCTCTTTCTCTCTCTCTCTCTCTCCCACTTTGTCTCAATTTTTCGGTTTTTCACTTTGGACTTCGACACAAACAGAACCCACAAAAATGACAACGAATTTTCTGCACTTTTAACTTGATATAAAATTTTATTTGCTTTGCCATTTTACATGCTGGTTTTACATTTTATTAAATTCACAGAAATTTTCTTTGAAAATTAATTTTTCCCATTCCAAAGTCCAAATTTATCGTTATCATCGGAAATTATAGTTAGTAATTTGTAGCATCTGAAAATTGGTCAATTGCAAGATTATATTCGAAATGTTTGGCTTCGTTTCCAGTTTGAAGTTATTTTACGCTTGAATTTTGTCCAAAGTGGATAAATTTTAGAAATGTGGCTTTGCGGTCGAAATTGGTAACATTGATGCAGTAGGCTTGGCTGTTGTGATCGTTGTTTTTTGCATCGAAGTGGTTGGCAATGGTTTGACGGTTGTTGAACTTGGACGCGAAGAAGGTGGTGGATTATTTGCAAAAGGTTTCGCCGTTGTCATCGGTACTATAATTTTGGCCGTTGTTGCTCTGTTTGTTGTTCCTCTTGCCGTTGTAGTTGAGATGGGTTTTGCGCTATTCACCGTGTTTCGGCCAGTCGTTGGAATCAATTTGGTCGTGGCAATTGGCCGTTGAGTCGTTGGTCGCGATGCAATCGGTGTATTTATTGCTGGCTTCGCCGTTGTACTGTGTGAACCTGCATTCTGAGCTCCCTTAACCGTTGTTACTCTATTTGTGGTTCCTCTGATTGTTGTTGTTGACACGGAATTTCCGATTTTCCTGGTGGTCGCTCCAGATCTCGTTGTGGTCATTACCTTTTGTGTTGAAGTTGCTGGCAATGGTTTGATGGTTGTTAGATTTGGACGCGAAGAAGATGATGGACGGTTTGTGGAAGGTTTTGCCGTTGTTATCGGTACAGCCATGGGCGTTGTTGCTCTGATTGTTGTTAATCTAACAGTGGTACCTCTAGCAGTTGTTCTTCTTGCAGTTGTTCCTCTTGCCGTTGTAGTTGCGATGGGTTTTGCGCTATTCACCGTGTTTCGGCCAGTCGTTGGAATCAATTTGGTCGTGGCAATTGGCCTTTGAGTCGTTGGCCTTGATCCACTCGGTGTAGTTATTGCTGGTTTCGCCGTTGTTACTCTATTCGTGGTCCCTCTGATTGTTGTTGTTGGCCCGAAATTTCCAGTTCCGGTTGTCGGAACAACTCTCGTTGTGGTCAATACTCTTTGCGTCGAAGTGACTGGCAACGGTTTGACGGTTGTTGCACTTGGTCGCAAAGTTGTGGTTGGATTTTGCTTCTCGTTTCCATTTTCAGGCCACGGTGCAGCCACAGAACTTTGCAGCACCAACAAAAGCGAAATTCCAATTAAAGTTACTTTGAACATTTTGCAAGACAAAAGTAGAGGAACAATTTCTCAAGTGACCGAACGTTGAAAGTAAAAGTGAACGAATACTATTTTCAAATGTTGGTCGTTGTTCTTTTAAAGGAAATTTTTGGTCAATTTAGAGCGATAATTTCGTGAACAATAAAATTATATTGCATGTTGCATATTGGCATGTTGACGTCAATTGGCCACGAGTTCGCAATGTGTTCTAAGCTGATTACAAACTTTTATTAACGGTCAACAATATCCAAGGTGAGATTGTTTGTCTGCCATCTGCCTAGAAATTCGGTAAAACATAAATCGCATTTGTAGTCAATGGCAACGTCATTTTGTTGATTCATTAGAAAACTTATATATATGTGATGTGTCTATATGGTGTGTACGATAGTGAGTATATCAAGGCCAACGTGAAATGATGGCATCAAGACCGACCAGCGTAAAGTCATCATCGCCGGAGGATGAGTTTTATAACAATTTGACACTGAACTTGATTCAATTTTTGAATAATATCCCGAGAATTACAAGTGTGACATTGCACAAACAGCAGCCCTGTGAACGTACCGCAGTGGCTACATTCGAGCAACGGCATAATGTCTTCTTGCCCGACGACATGAAACGTTTCTATTTATCCACTGATGGATTTACGCTTCATTGGTGCTACAGCTATGCTCGTAAGTACAATTTTTCAAAGTGAAAAGAAAAACGACAACAAAAACCTGAACTGTGTTTCTAAACATTTTATCCCATAAAGCGAATGTGGTACGCCGTGTGGGCTATATAAATTTTCCGCATTTGATGCAAATCACGTTGCTGCGTGATTATCTCGAATTGATACACATGAACAGCAGCAGCAGCAGTCCGCATGCAAAAAAGTCGCCCAGCAGTAATGACCATCGGAATGTTGACAAAACGAGTCAACAGCCAAATCTCAATTTGCGCTCGAAAATATTTGAATTGAGCTCGATACTGGATGTGGCAAAGGTGAGAGAAGTGATGATGTTTTCTGAATTAGACAACAATTTCGGATTATTCTGACAAATTACGTTGGTTTTTCCATAAATGGAGCGCTTAAAATTCATTTAAACTTTTTTCATGGCATAGGTTTGTCTGGTGTACGAAACATTGGAATCAGTCAGCCCGAAAATTTACTTATTGGAGACACAATCGAACAAGTGGCAATTTTTGGCCGACTCATTTACCGAATATCTTCGCATGTGCATCGCTCATTTGGGCCTACCGTATTGGGAGCTGTGCTTTGCACACACTTGTCATTTACCATCCTGGGCTGAGCAGTTATTTTTATTGCTCGCACCACATCTACTCGAACGTAACAGTAATGAAGCACAATCAAATCGTTTGTTGCCCTGTCCTGAAGAGCCGGTTGTTTACAACGAATTAGATTTGTCCATATTCCGAACAAAACCCAAATGTAGCAAACAAACAAATAAATTCAATAAATAGCTGTGAATGAACTGGTCACAAAAACCAAAAAGGTTGAACCAATTGATTGATTTAAATGTTCTTTTGAAATACAGGTCATAGCCACTACGTCCATCTATTGGAAATTTTTACAATTTCATTTTGAATATGCGTTTCACTGCAGCAGAATGCGTGAGAAGCTTGACATTTTGCCAGCCATTGTGATAAACGCACACCACTTTAAGCCGTGTCTATATGCATATATGTGTGGCACACGGTTTGAGTCAAGCAAACAAAACACATCGTTTTTTTTCTTCATTCATTTACGACGAAAACTGATTGGTTTAAAGGTTACAAAAATCCTCACACATTTGTGTGCGAAGACATTAAGGCGAGGAACAGAGTCAGTAGTGCACACATTAGCAGCAGCCGAAGTTCTTTTTTTTTTTTGTAAGAAAATCGAAGAAAAAACCCAATTGGATAGAAGAAAAAAAAAACATCACGACATACACGACTCAAGACGACCGATATAGAGTGAAAAAAAAAATGAAAATGAAGTAAAGAGACAAGAGAAAATGAAATGTGAAAAATAAAAATCCCATACAATTGAAAATCGGAATAGCTAAGAATATGGTGGCAGCAAATTTGTGTCTAGGATTGAGCAGTAACTTCTAGATCGATATAATTAATAAGTGAATTTGTTAAGTGAGTGCTCAGTTTGTGAGTAAAACGATATAAATTACCAGAACGAGGGAGAGAACGAAAATTAATAGGTTAGGGCAAACGGGAGAGAAGATGTGTTTTTATTTAACAATCGTGTGCTGTGATTTATTGTGAGGTGATTCTAATTGCAGTGTGTCATTTTTCTAACACGAATCGTAAAAATTTCGAATTCTATCGTTTGTGTGTGCAGAAAATTATGAAAGAAATTTAATGATCGGCTACCGCTTAAATTCACAAACTCTTGATCAAATTCAATGTAAGTTGTTCTTTGTTTGTCAGAAAAAAAAAGTTTCAATCAAGTGCATTCAAAGCAAAGCCATTCATCGGCAAAAAATAAATTTTCGCATCGATAGAGAAAAAAAAAAATACAAAATCCCATCCATCTTCGTCTTTTTCGATAGCTTGCCTCACATCTTCGATAGAGCGCTTTTTTATAGTTTTTTTCCTCCTCTTTTTCTTTTACAAGTTTACGATTTGTGCGCTGATGCGTTGATTCGAGTTATATATTTCGTTCGTTTTTTTTTTGGCTACAGCACAACACACAGTCAAAGATTTCCTGGCAATTCCGTATGTACGTGTGTTTAGATGCTGCTGCTGCTTGCCCGCTTCTGCTATTGCACTTTTCTTGTGCAGTGCGATATTGCTGGGAGAGACAGAGAGTGAGTGTGAGTGAAAAATAGACGGTCAAAATGGATGCGAAGGACAAAGCGGAATACAAATGCAACGTTTGTGAATTGTCACGCCACCAACACATCGATTAGCGTGTGTGCACTTGGAAATATTTCTTCATGTTCTTGTGTGTTCTTCGAGCGCATCTTTCGCTTTCACTTGGCACTTGAATTGTGTTTGCTCAATATTTTCTCGCTCTCTAATATGATCAAAGTGCCATACGACGCTTGATGAAATTGTGCATATTTCATGAGATAAATTTAGTAGCACCTTTGATGTGTATATTTGTGAGAAACATGATTCAAAATTCCCCGAAATTGGTTGGTTTTTATCGTCGTTTCAAATGTCAAATGTATACCTTACGCAATTCAACGCGTCGATCTACTGCTTCGTTTGTTCAACACCACATCTCGCTTCTAAGAAATGCTTGACGGCGTCGTTCGATGCGTTGCAAATAGCAACGAGCAAGTGTTAGCGCATGTATGTATATGTGTGTGTGTGTATGTATTTATGTATGTATGTATGTGGTGCGCAAATGAGATAACAACAGCCAAACGACGAATACAAACCAAAACAAACAATTAACCAGATTATTTACCGTTAACACATTTCTCGGGTCTTGCTTGGAAGAGCGCGCGCGAATCGTTTGGACACATTATGAAATACTTGAATTTGTTTATATCTCATGTCAATGTTAAAAGAAAAAATTGTGAATTTCAGCAGTTTCATTCGTTGTTTATAGCTTTTAGTCGAGTTCAATCGATATAGCCACTCAATTTTTAACATTGGATTTGCCTCAATTTTCTTTCAGATTTACTGCTTAAATTGAACAAAAATCCAAACAATTTGTGTTGGACATTTGTTCGCACCGAATTGAACGGAGATTCATTCTCCGTTCATTTGAAATAAAATCAAACTGAATTGTTCTCAATAAAAAAAATGAACAGGAAAAAAGTGAACGGTCCGGCTGCAAAAGGGAACGTACAGTCTTTACAAATCAAAGGAAAAAATGAATGTGACAACAACAGTAACAGTACCGATTCTTTCGATATGAATGAGTTTAAGTCGACTTCCCTCACGAAGAAATACAGTGTGCAAGTACACAAAAACAATGCCGATCTAATGGCTGAACTCAAAAGTATCAACATCATGGGCGATGAATCGGATGTCGAAATGATTGAACCGAATACCGAACAGAATGGCTTGAGTGTTAGTGCAAACGGTTCGAAAGTCATAAGTGTTAGTACAAACGGCTTGAACACAACACACTCAAGCGATGATCGGGCCAACGGTGAATTTGAATGCGACAAACACGAACGCATATTGGCTTGGGCGCAAAGTCAATCACAAAACTTGTCGATGTGCGTTGCATCGGTGCTGTCAGATCATGATTATTTGTCACAAGAGCACCTTCTCGGCATAATTGCAAGCAACGAAGAGAATACCGAATTGGACAATCAACGCGAAATGAACAGTAGCAACGCTGCCAACGGTGAAAAAGAGCACTCCAAAGAACAGAATGGTGACGTAGAAAAGGGAAGCACTAATATTCAAAATGAAACGAATGGCGCAACAACAACAACAACAACAACAACAACAACAACAACGACGATGGCGACGCATTCAAGCAACGAAAAGCTAACCTCAATCAATGTCGCTGATTTGGATAGCATTTTGAAACAACTCACCAGCAGCAAAGAACGTGCACAAAGTTTATCTTTACTCGAACAAATCGAAGAAAAGGCGAAACAATTGAGAGCACAACTCAACGATGATGCACAGACCAAAAAAGCCACCGAAAATAAATCGACCGACACCAGTCCAGAATTTTCACCAGGCCATTCCGAACCATTGGAATATTATGGCGGCATCAAATTTTCCACGCAAAGCAGCCCCGATGATGCCAAAGAGAGTGAAGGTAATGAGAAATATGGTCGACATTTTGTTTTTCAATTCAATGAGTTTTTTTTTAAGTTGATGTTGAACATTGAACAATGTCTAAAAGAAAATCTTTCAATTTTTTCCCACCAGGTAATAGGGTGCTTGAATTGCGATCCGAATTAAAAGCCGTTGATGACATTGCCAATCGAGTTTCGATCGATGCCACATCAATTCGAACGAAATTAACGGACATTGAAAGTCAATCCGAAGCTGAACGCGCACAAACAATTGAGAAATTGCGTGAAAATCTGGCACTTCTCGTTGAAGATATGGCTCAAGAGCTCACAAAAATGGCAATAAAACTCAATCCCAGCAAAGCATCCGAATCATCTGCTCAGAAGGCACGAGACCGAAAGTCAAAGAGCCGATCGTTGAGTGATTCAAGTGATGTGGACAGTGATCAAAGTAAGTCACGAAGAAAATTGCGCAAATTGAAACGCCGTCGAAAATTACCGAAAAGCCAAGCGGGACATTTGGATTCAACGACAGATCTGAGTTCACACTCTGAGGATATGGCGGACAAAGGCACAATGAATGTGAAAGATGAACCATTTGTCATTTCACAAAACATTGACGATCTCATGAATGGAAATGCAAGCAACAGTGCCAACGAATCGATTCGGAAGGAAAACGATTTCCTCGGTTTTGACAACGATGATGATGATGGTGCTGATGGATTTGAAATCGGTATCAAGACTGAGTTGAACGACACATTAGGAAGCGGCAAAGATGCGAGTGAAAGCAACAACGGCCCAGACGACAAGGATGCCGACAGCGATGAAAGCACAGAGATCATCGATCAAAATAAACAATCCCAAGTTGGCACGGAGCAGCCAACCGAAAACAGTGCAATAGCAAATATGGAAGTCGATGCGGATCGTTCATCGAGTGTGGCGAGTGATAATAATGACGATTTGCTTGACGATGATGAAGACGAAGATGAGGATATTCGAAAGTATGTAAAAATAAGGCATTCAATCGATTTCAATCTCCAAATATTCATAAAATTTCATTGACTTTTTCAGACTTTGCGATTTTTCATCGATTGCAAGCAAGCGAATCGCATCGACAAATGCCGCTGCTAAGGTGAATGGAATCGTTGAGCCGAAAAAACCGGAACCGAAGAAAAAAGCACCAAAAGAAGATGGATTGGAAAAAATTCTAGCCGATTCGCTAGACACCGAAAGAATGGGTGGAGACAGTGAAGATGAGAAATCGGATGGCGAGGAATATACGGAGGAGCATTTTTTGAAAGAACAAAACGAGCAATATAAAGAGCAACTTTTGCTCACAAGTGATTCAGAACTGGGCTCCGATTCGGATCGAAGAGTTAACGGTATGTTTGCGATTTAGATTTTACATGATGAATCCATCAATGATGATAGACACATTCTGATTGGAATAAAAATTTTAATCAATTTTGTTCATTCCCACTTCGCAGGCGATTTTGACTCTGAATCAGATTTTGATCGATCATCCAACTCGAATCAGTCACTGGTGTCGAAATTCTTGGCCGATGAATCAAAAGAAAGTGGTGAAAATTCGCCGAACGAAGCAAAGAAAGAGGAAAAGCCAAAGGAGAAAAAGAAGTCGGCCGATTCAGAGAAGCAAGCAAAGACCAAAGAATCATCACCGAATAAAAATGCGTCCGAAAAAAATGATCAATTCGATGAAGAATTGGATGCCAGTGAATTCGAATTTGACGAGAGTGAGTCGGGAAGTGTTTCGGAAGCACCGAGAAAGTCCAAGTCAATGGTCGGAAAAAATGTGTTTAGCAACATTGAAAAGGAGAAACACATTGTGATCCCAAGCGATGAGGACGATGGTAGCGGCAGTGAGTCGAAGAAAAAACGAACAAGTGATAAACGAAAAAGTGATGCTGATTCAAGTGAAAAGGATTCTGACATCCTTGACACCACCATGTTCAAATCAAATAAAAAAGACTACACACACAATCAACTGTCGAGGCGATTGCAAGCAAGCCAAAATAAGCAGAGCACATCCCGAAACTCGCCGGAATGCATCAGCGTTAGTTCGGATGATTTTGAAATGGAACCTCCATCGGTCGAGAAGAAAAATGGCAACAACAACGACGATGATGATGGCGAGGAAAAGGAGAAACGAGTCAAACGAAAGTTGCTGAGCCATGATCAATTGGCCGACGACACAAAATTGGCTCAACGTGAAGAATCGGATCGCATAAAAAGATTGGATAAGAAAAACGAACGGCTATCACAGTACATGGAATCTCAACGACAAACACAAGCCGAATCACAAGAAGATATTGATCCAAATGCAGTGGTATTGGATTTCGACACGAAAAAAAATGAAAAAATCGTTGTTCATGCCGAAATTACGAAGCACTTGAAAGCACATCAAGTTGAAGGTATCAAGTTTATGTACGATTGTTGCTATGGAAGTGTCGACAATTTGGAAAAATACCCGGGTTCTGGATGTATATTGGCCCATTGCATGGGTCTTGGAAAGACACTACAGCTCATTACATTGCTGCACACCGTCATATGCTATCCGCAATTGAAAACCGACAAAGTACTCGTCATTTGCCCAAAGAGCACCGTCATGAACTGGAAAGAGGAAATCGAACGGTGGCTTGGTAACATCAAACACACTCGGAGGCTAAAGCTGTTCCATTTCCCTGAAACATCGTAAGTTGATATGAACGAATTTTTTTTAGATTCAAATTGAACATTTTTCGAATGAGATTATCACCTTTTTCTGTTATGTAGTGACATCAACGGAAAGCTTAAGACGCTGAAAGAATGGAGTCAATGCGGAAAGGCTGGAAACAAACAGGCTGGCTGCTTACTGTTGGGCTATGAAGCGTTCCGAGTGCTAGTGTTTTACCATAAATCGAAGAAGAGCCAGCAGTTGTACACCAGCACTGAGTTAGAAGAAATGCGCAAGAGAGTTCATCAGTACTTGCTGGATCCTGGAGCCGATCTAGTCGTTTGTGACGAGGGTCATATGATCAAAAACCAGAAGTCCACAACAAGCACAGCCGTCAATCTGATAAAGACAAGAAGACGCATCGTCCTCACTGGCACACCCATTCAGAACAATCTCAAAGAATGTAAGTTTCAATCACAAGTTCACACAAATAAGGAAGCACCATATGATGTTTTATTTGCATTTTCATAGACTATTCGATGGTGAACTTTATCAAACCATCGTTTTTGGGAACCGATAAAGAATTTGCCAATTTGTACGTGAACCCCATTAAAAACGGTCAGCACAAAGACTCATCGAAGAGCGAAATCAAATACATGAAGCAACGCTCTTATGTGCTGCACAAAAAACTATCGAAATTTGTTCAAGTGAGCTGTTGGATCATTTTTATTGATATTTTTTCTGAAGATTTTTCTTTATAAAGAATTTCATTATTTATTCTTTTCGTTTTTTCTCTTTCGTAGAGAAAAGAAGCAGCTTTGTTGAAATCATTCCTGCCGGAGAAATACGAGTTCGTTCTGTTCATTCCGATGACGAAAATACAGGTATTTAAACAATTTTGATTTAATTGACAAAATTGATTAACCACAACTCTCCTTATTCAGACGGATTTGTATGAATTTTTCTTGGAAAATCGACCAAATCAAGAGCAAAGAGGCAAAAATTTGATTCCAGACTACACGGTTTTGCGAAAAGTAATGCATTTAATGAGAATTCGATCACATTGTCATTAAAACTCATCATTATCAATAAATTATCTTATCACCCAATGTGATTTCATCCCTTTTCGCAGATTTGGACTCATCCAAAAGTATTAGAAAATGCATACTTAAATGCAATTCAAAACAAGACCAAAGTGAAGCCAACCGTAACCGCTGGCAATGACAGTGAAGATGATCAGCCGGATGATGTGTTTGACAGTCAAACGGGTCAAATGTCTGTGACTAGCGATTGGTGGCGATCACATCTCAGCAAAGAAGATCTTGAAACCATTTTACCGAGTAATAAGCTGAAGGTACTGTTCGAAATACTCGACCAATGTCGACGCAACAAGGAGAAATGTTTGATTTTCTCGGCATTCGTGGCTGTATTGGATGTTGTTGAATTTTTCATGCGTTTAATTAATGAACAAGAGAAAAGTGGCAACAAACCAGGGCTCGAAAAGTACCGTGGTCCATGGGAACTTGGCAAAGATTACTATCGATTGGATGGTAAAACGGCAAAGAATCACCGTCACAGCATGATCACGAATTTCAATGATCCGAAAAATGGACGAACTAGGGCATTTTTGATATCGGCCAAAGCAGGCGGTCAAGGAATCAATCTTATTGGTGCTAATAGAGTAGTGTTGCTTGACACCTCATGGAATCCATCAAATGATCGTAAGATTTTGATCGATCAATTTGTGCATGATCAATGCTTTCTTATCAGAATTTTGTGTTTGTTTGAAGAAAATTCATGCTAAATGTCATTTAATTGAGTGTTAATTCGTTTTTTTTACAACAGAACAAAACATTTTCCGTGTATTCCGGTTGGGACAGAAGAAAATTTGTTACATCTATCGACTTCTTTCGATGGGCACCATGGAAGAGAAAGTCTATTCACGATCAGTAACCAAACAAGCGATGAGCTGCCGGGTCGTCGATGAACAACAAATCGATCGTCACTATAATCTGAGCGATTTGACGGAACTTTACAGGTGATTTTTTTTGTGATCCATTGAATCGAGATTGTCTTATTTGACTTCATTTCAATTTTTTGTTCAATCTCTCACAAAATTTGATAACAACTCACGAATTTTCTTTCCCATTTTAGTCTGACAAAGCCAAATATGCTTGAGCGACCCACACCAAATGTACCGAAAGATGATTTACTCGCGCATTTGCTTATGAAATTCCCCGAAATGGTGTACAAATACCACGAACATGATTCGCTGTTGGAGAACAAGGGCGAAGAGGAGTTGAGCGAACAAGAGAAAAATGATGCATGGGCTGCGTACGAAGCGGATGTTAAACGTAAGAATGAAACGAATATGGGTCCATATAATAATAATTTCGGCGGAATGTTACCAAATTATTCTGGACTTGGAACGTACGCGAATTCATTGTTTAATAATTACAACAATTTGTCGAGTCTAAATTATCCGTACAATATGTATGGCTCATATAATCCGTATACCAGTGATTTGATGCGTTTCGACAATTATTCACAATTTTACAATAATCTTATGAATGTTGCCGGCACATCGATGAGTAATTATAATCCGAGTACGTCGAGTTTGTTATCGCCAAATCATCCAGTGTCCGTGTCGAGTCCGTCACCGATCATAAACATGAATAGCTTTTCGACTTCGTCGCCGTCGTCGTCGTCGTCGTCGTCGCGAAATTGGATGCAACCGACTGCATCATCGTCCACCAACTACGCGAATAATCTTTTGTCATCTCTCGCGCAATCGTCTTCATCGTCAAAGAATAGCTATTCGTCATACTTAAATAGTCTATATAACGCATTAGGCACCAACAACCCACCGTCAACAGCAGCAGCGGCAGCAGCAGCAGCCGCAGTAGCAGCGAATGCATCGTCATCGAAAACACCGCCACTGGGTTTGCCAGCTGCTGATTTCAATTCGTTACAAGCATATCTACAGAAGCAACACTTGTCAAATATGGCTGCATCCACGAATCCGATTAGTAGCACGACAGCGTTGCCAAGCAGTTCGAGTGCGCAACAAGGGCCCAATGCAAAACGTAACCCATTGCTCACAAAAGAACTGACAATTCCTCGCAATCCAATCATGGCGAATTCAAAAGATATGTTCAATTTGCCCATTCCGACGCCGGTCATCACCAAATCGGCAATTTCACCGGGTAGCTCCAATCAAAGCGACGCGAGTAAATCAAGCAGCAAGAGCCCAGATATATCATCTTCCATCGAGAAATCCGCATCGAATCCAACAAAGAATGCAGCCGTTATTGAACCACTGATAACCGTGAAAACAATCAACAGCAATGCATCACGCGATTCACCGGACACAACCGGAAGCAAAAAAGTGCAAAGTAAACCGACAACATCCGTAAGTAATGGTGTAAGTTCAAGTGTTGACAGCACAAAACAGAAAATAAATAACAAAAGCGCAACGACTGTGACTCCAATTTCATCGAATATGGGAATTGTGTATCCGCCACAAAAACCAACTCAAGACGCTTCAACAAGCAAGGGCACACCGAGTTCAGCAGCTGTTTTGATGCCAGCCAATAGTGGTGAGTAATTTTGATGAATTTTTGTTTTTGATCATCATCTAGCATGAACGGAAAACTTACGTTTGGTTTTCCAAAGAGGATATTGTTCGGTAATTCAAAATTTCATACAAAATGCTGTGTTTTTCCCCTCGTTGCAGCAAACGAAAAACCGTCACAGAATTCAGTGTCGAACACATCACAGCCAATGCCAGCGATCATTCGAAAGCCTGGGCTAAATGTAACAAAAACCGGTGATCCAACGAATGACGCAGTGGCAGCGATTAACAAAAACAGAGCTCTAACAGTGACAGCGCGAAGCATCACATCGCCAGCATCAAAAGTTGTTCCCGTTGCTGGTGTTAATAACAGTATTACATTGAGTCCAATTCCAAATTCAGCCACCAAATTCACCGGTGGCGTAACCATCACACCGCAAGTGAGTCAAACCAAAACGAGTGGCTCAACGCAGGGTCGTACGCTCAGTCCACTTTCGAAACCAAATTCGTCGTCTCCGATACCCATCGCCATATCGAAAATGGCTTCTGTCAATCAAACGATCACCAAATCGCCGACACCGCTAGCAAAGCCAAACGTGCTAAGTTCTCGCAATGTGAATACAGTAAAAACCGTTGTTTCGGTGCCGAAAACACCAAATGCCGCGTCACCAGTTCCAAGCACCACACGCATATTGAACAGCAATCAAAGCGTATCACCAAAAAGAGTTGTACAACGAACATCACCTGCACCCGGTTTCAAGCCGATAATTGCACAAACCAAAGCACAATTACAAGCTACTCAATTGGGAAACAAAGCGGCGAATAATTCGAGCATGCAAATCAATCGAGTACTCACTCCGGTGAAACCAGTTCAATCAACAGATAAAAATCAGTCTCTGATGCGACCGCGAATCATTGGCAACCATGCCACCTTAACCACAATTGATGCACGAAAGAGACCGGCTACCGATTCCACTCCCGTTATACTGGCAAAGAAACCAAAACCGCTGAACAGCAATTTGATTGCAACGGTAAGTTGAAAGAGTTTAACATACCATATGTCTTCCTTTCTGCATAAAAAAGGGTTTATTTAGCCGAAAGAAGAAAGATTCTCATTCTTTCAAAATTTTCATCGAATCATTATAGAATTCGACAGTGAGGGTTTCGCCAAAACCAACAAATTCTTTGGCCGGCATACGGATCACTAAGCCAACGTCTCAACAGGTCAATTCACAAAAGGCTAACTCACAGAGTAAGTACAAAAATCGTCTTTTTTCGAGTTGTTTCAGTCAAAGTACTTATTCCGTTTTCATTTTTCTTTCTCTTTCTCAACGTTTGCAGTTGCCGTGCCCGTGGAAATTGTAGAATTGGAGTAAGATAAAATACTATTAAACGAATTTACGCAAAGCGACAATTCGTTCGATTCGAATGAATTTGCAAGCGATTAGAAAAAATGGTGCTTCATCATCAGACTTGTATTTTAAAGAGTGAGGTGTTGCTTTGAATGTTGAAAAAAAAAAAACATCGAAAAGACTTGAAATATTAAGGAAGACGACGAATTAACCATAGATACAAATTATTTTCCATCTTGACTTGAGATGACACGCCATTGATGTTTTTTTCCTGAAAAAGATAAAATGATACAGGACCTACATTGCATGGGCATTTTTATTTGTCTAGATACATTTCTTCCTCTCTTTTGTTAAAATAACAACAAGAAATATTCAACCGAAGAAAGAAAAAATGATGTAAATGATAGACATTAGCTGATATCTGCGAATATTATATTGCTAAAATGCCATAACAAAAAAAAAAGCGAAAATTTGATTTTTGCTCCGTTTTCCGCCACATACTTGATTTTCTTTACTAGTTAAACAGAAGAACGAAAAAGAAAATTCTTGCAAACAAAAGTTCCTATCGAATGGAAATATTAATGAAATGGTTTTTTGTTTTCCACATAAAAAAAAAAATCGTCAAGTGAAGAGAAGAAAACACTAATTAGCTACTATTTCGGTATAATTTGATTTTTTTATAAAATGAAAAAAGAAAATGGAATTTCTCTGTGAGAATGAAAATGGTCTAATTTAAATTGCTAAACAGATAAACATTTAATCATAACATAGAATTTAAGAATTCAGATCAAATAAATGTCTATTAACCAATTCAAATGATGAAAATTAATTAATTAATTATTATGTATTAGCCGATCGTGGTCGGTGTTCTTTTGTTTGTGCCGATTTCAACTTTCGAAATGTATACCAAAACTCAAAGATGAAAAGACAAACCAATTGATGATTCAATATTGAAAAAGATTGGGTTCTTCTCTCTATTTAGCGATGAAATGAAAATGTTGTTTTTTCTTTACTTTTTTTTTTCCTTTCCCCACATTTTCCTTTATTTATCACGTCTCAATGGGAAAAAAAAGAAAAAACATTGTATAAATTACAGCAACTCTAAGGCTTATAGTGAAAATTGATAGGAATTCTTTTTTATACTTACATATCCAATTGATTTTTATGACAAAAACAAATGACGATACTTTACAGTGGATCTAAACAATTCTTTTTTCGAATATGAAACGGAATTCAGTTAGCTTTTTATACGACTGTATTTCAATTTCCTTTTTTTTTTTTAAACGAAAACAAGGAAATTCTTTTCAATATTTTCGTTTGATTTTGGCCGAACGTTCTTTGGACGATATAAACAAACAAAAAATAACTGTTCGAACGCAATAATGACAAATGGATGTATACTAAAAACTTCTTCTTTTAATGAAATCAAGTAAAAATAAACAATTTTGAAATAAAATCTCGAATTTTTGATTATTTTTTTCAAATATTTTTATTTTTTGTTTAAATTTTAATTATTTTTATTAAATTGATATCATAAATTCTTATAGATTTTCCGAGCTTAAACGTTAAAAATCTTATTCATCACTATTTTCGTCATCGTCTTCCAATAAATCGTCTTCATCAAATATGGTGTTAATGTCTTCCTCTTCGAAGGCATTTGGGAAATCACAGCTCGTGCATGTAACATAAGCGATGCCATTATTTTCACCCGTACATTCACACGTTTGACATGACGATGGAATAGCGGATTTGGCAACACGTTTTGCAAACACGGCCGAGAATTTCTTGATTGGCGTTCGTGAATTTAGCTTCATTTTATTGGCTGTAAAGATAGTGCCGTTCGTTTCCAGCGCCCAAACCATACAAAATCCAAGCATGTTCTTTGGCAAAATGATTTCGGCGCGTAATTCCTTGCTGCCCGTTGAATCTTTGAGGTAGTTATTGGTGTACGCATGGCCATTGTCAAATCCAAAGATTTTGTTCTCATTACGCGGCTTCTTCGTTTCAAAATTACCGTTCATGAATATGTGCAGGTTGATGTTGTGCTCCCACAGGAATTGCAAAACTGATGAGTAGTCGAACTGGTGGAAATGGTGACAAAGAATATTGAAAAAAAAATTAATTTGTATATTGAAAATGATTCTCCGAAATAAATCAAATCAAATTTGAAGAACAATGGAAAACGAATGAAAGAAAAACTCACGTGCATGCCAGAGACATTGCAATTGGAACATGGCATCAGAATGAATGTCTTGGAAGCGCCTGGTCGAAACACTAGCTCTGAGGCCACTTTAATGGCACGAGATATATCGCTACTGTTACTGTTGCCCGTTTTGATATGATCGAAGTGATGTCGAATTTGGTGACTATCGGCAAAAATGTCATTGTTGTACACGATACTATGGGCATTTTCAAATGGTGCACTTCCTCCAAATGCTACTACCGCATATCTGGAATTTTCAATTCAATGGGTTATTACATTTTTTTTTTCAAAAGAATAAATATTCATATTTATCATGATTCAATTTATTTAATAAGTAGATTTTGACAAATTAGAATTCTGATACTGTCACGATACCTAGCATTTGATAGACCAACTTCACCGAAGGCCTTCTCCAAAGCTGCAATGATGGTTGGTATATTTTTGTTGACTGGTAGATTTTGGTTGCATATCTTCGCTTCAACGATGAATACGACGTCGGTGGTTTTCGGTACATCAGCACCTGACAGTTCAAAAATGTTTCCTTCGGCTACGTATGATCCATTGATCAAATTACAGCTGAAAATTAGAGGAAAACGATGAAAATTCATTCCATTTGAAATACAACATTTCATAAAAATAGTAATAGTAATCATCTGACTTACTGCAAACAAATTTCGGGGATTCTCAACGGAAGCGTTTCATCTGCGCAACTTTCCATGTATGCCAAAGCAACGGCACAAGCACCCTTCTGAGCTGGATGTTCATTGTGTGTGAAATTGGTTATTGAATTTGATCCCATATCCAAGCACATGTCATAGAAAGGTCGTGAATCGACCGTTGGATAGCAATTGGCGAATGGTGATACTTTGCTCAGGAAATAAGTGTCGCAAATGTTCAACAGTTCATTCGAAATTATGTGTTTATTATCGTTCAATTCATGCTTGCACCTATCCACTTGACCACCATGATTTAGTGCCCAGCTCTGTCTAAATTCGTTGGCATCCTTCGTGATTACATGCTTAGACGTCAAGAAATCGTCGTAGATTTCATTATTCACTGTACCCATGATGCCCGCCGTTTTACCGTAGTACCATCCGCTGGTTTCAAACCAACAAAAATCAAATTGAAGATTACAATTCAGTTCGAATCCGTTTCTTGATCGAATCACCAAAATATCCCAGTCACGATAAATGATTGTGTCTCCAACTTGAATAGGCAGTGCCGTGGTTGAGTTTCTATTTATCTGCACCGTTGCTCCGATCAAGTCGATTTCAATGATATTCCCGTCGCTTACAATTGCCAGTTTGCGTGTCGATAAAAGTTTGTCATTGTAAACAGCTATCGATGGCTCTTGCGTCAACGTAAAATTGAAATCAACAAAGTCGTTGGCCAGCACATACGAGCATTTATCTGGCTTTTGGCCATTTTCAATGTATCCATATTGGTGGTTGAGTGAAATGAATCGTTTGTCAAACGTGATGTAATGTCTTGATCCAATCATGAGCGAACGTGCTTTGAAGGGTGGTAGCCATACATACGGATTCGTGTAGTATTCGAGTAAATCGATTGAAAACAGCGAAACATTCACTCCGTTGAAGATGCGGAATGTTTTGGTCAACATTTGCAGTTCGGAAATTTCCTCGAAAATCGGTGTCTCGTTGAAGGCGTGCCATGACATTGGCAATTTTTGCTCAAGTTTCATAAGACCAGTTTCCGGATCGAATACGAAATTTGTCTTGGCCTCGCGATACTTGTCGTCCATCTCCAGAGCAGTCTGTTCGTAAGCAGTGATTTTGTTTACGATTATCTGCCACAATTGATGCATTCGCTTGTCCAATTGGAATTCTTCGGCAAACCACGTGAATTTCGCCTCCCATTCGTCAATTCGATTGATGACAAATTGAACCAACTCCAGTTTACGCAATTGTTTTATCTCGTCCACCAGTTCGTTCAACAATTTTTGCAATTCTTTTCCGAATGGAACGACTTTGAAGTATTTTTCGCGCAAAAAGGCCGATGCAAGTGCTGAATACTTTCTGATATTAGTGATTGCATCGTTGTCCTGAATGTCGCGATAAACTGTGTCCAAATCACGCATAAACTCCGAAACTGTATCGAAATATGGCGATTTTACCAAATCATTTGTGTTTTTGTGTAAAAATTCGAAAATCTCCGAACTAATGTTCCACACGAGAGCTTCAGCATAATGAACAAAACGCATCACCATCGGTTGAATACGCTCCAACATGCCGCGCCAGTAATTCATCAACGTAGTACTGAAACTATTCCAAATATTTTCCACATACTTGATGAACGATAAATGCAAATCTTTTATGAAACGATCGTATTTGTATATCGCCTTTTCAACCACGGAAGACACATAGCTCATTGCCTCGCCATGGAAAATTCGATTCAATGTATCGATGGTATTTTTGTATGTTGTTTTGATCGTTTCGATCAGCCATAAGATACTCTTTCGCAAAGCGACGCCTGAGTCACCAAGAACTTGCCAGATTTCTTTCAAAATCTTCGGTACGGATCCAATGTGATTACGAATGGCCAACTCATCGAGAACAGTGAGTGTGAAATTAACCATGGTTTTGATGTAAAAGTCATTCGCTTCATACGATTGATTCAACAACTTTCGGAACTCTTCGATATCCTCGCCGATTACGCTTAAGCCACTGAAAAAGAAGCAACGAAAATTGATGTTAGAAAGAGCTAGCTTATCGAGTAAAAATTGCAAAATTTGATGATTTTCTTCGAACAAAAGATACCATACACACATACACACTCTTGTGTTCAAAGTCCATAAAACCCACCTCAAAAATCCTTCAAATTTGGCTTTTATCCGTCGCAAACAGAATAGAAAAGCTTTTGTGAGATTTTAATTGTTTTTACCTTATATCCTCCAAAAATTCATCGGCAAATGGACGTGCATTCGACCAAATATCATTGACTGTTTCATTTGCTTCCGAATATAGGGATTTGACCCAAAAATCGACATTTTCGGAGAATGAATCGTACATCTGTGTTGAGAGTTTTCTGAAACCATCCTGAAAAAAAAGAACAAAATGAATCACAATTAGAGCCAAATAATTTTTTTTTTTCCAAAAATCAATTCATTTTTGCAACCAAAAACGTAAAACCAACCTTGAGTTCTGCTCTTAATTTCGGTCGCCAAATCAGCTGACTCGTTATCAATCGTGAATGATTCATACGTAAATAATAGGCAATGTCAACGATTCGAATGTCTTCATAATCACGCCATAAATCGAAAGAGGCGCTTCTTGCATCTGGTATTATTCCGAGCATACGTAAATTCTGTGATGCATCAGGTGTGAAGTTTGCGTCCAACTTTACAAGTCGATCATCAATGTTGATAAAGAATTCAGCGGTTGTGTTCACATCTGGGCTATCCTCATATGTTCCATTTACACGATAAACGGGATAAGCGCCATCAGCTCTGGTCCAAACATAGAATGTTTTGTGTGGTGTTTCTTTGTGATAATGGAAGTCATTGTGCGGAAAATCAACGCCGGCATTCAACAGACCTTCTTGCAATGGTAAATAGCCACGTTTATATCGGCCAAAGTTCTTCGTTGAATAAACACCGAAATTGGCTGCAACTGAGCCCAATGCATACAGATCGAATTTCGATAGTTCATGCAAACCAAGCACATGAATTGAATAATTTCGATGTTTCATCACTTGCGTGGAATCCATAATGCCACCCTCAAGTGTTAGTAAATGTTCTGGATCTTCGTGATAGTCGACAATCAATTTACCGTGAATCAAATTGATATTATTTCGATAATAATTTGCATTGAATGTGACGTCTTTTTTAAACGATGGATGCTTGATAACAAGCAAAACTGACTGGTTGCTTTTATCGTTCGATGCCAAGGGTTCGTTGCGCCAAGTCAATGCCGCTTTTATGACCTTCTCTTCGTTCTCATACATTGCCTCATTGTCGTCTGTTTCTTCGGACGATTGATCATAGCCATAATCATCATACGTGTCTACCTGAACTTTCTTTACTTTCGTCCATTTAAATGCCAAATCCGAATCAAACACTTCATCAGTTATTGAGTACCATCCACTGGTCGATAGATTTCGTTTCGGATATTGCAATTCCACACTAAACTCTTGCGAATCCATCGATGATGTCGTTAGATTTGTCAACTTGAAATCATATGCAATCCACAAATCCGACGACAATGCCAATTTCAACTTTTGGTTTACGGTCGTGTCGTGTGCATCGTAGTCTGATGTAATCGAAACCGTTCGATTCGGATGGATTGCAACAATTTTATACGCTTGCCCCGTTTCCGTTGTTCGCACATGCAATTCACCGGTGATATTAAAACGTGTACTGTTTTTTAGCTCGTATAATTCGGCACGTTTCATGTCAAAGTATGGAGATTCGGCTACATTATACTCCATTTGATGCACATACGTTATTCCAGCTGGATAGTAGTCATTGTCCAATGCAATTTCGGTTATTTCTTTTGAGAAACCAGCACGTGACTCGGCTTTGCATTTGTATGTTCCATCGAGAACCTTATCTGAGTTGTAAATTACATTACAATGCCCCGTGGTCAATGTTTGACGCTCTTTAAGATCGTACACGATGGCAGCAGTGTGACGAGATTCCAATGGCACTTCCATATCGATTTTACCTTGATGATTTCGATCCAAACTATGCGAATCGAATGTACTTTGCATATCAAAGTAGGCAAAATCGGACGGCCATGCAGATTTGATGTATTTGCGCGAGAATCCACTGTGAAATGGAAATTGATTATTTGTGATGAAATCCACATTTCTATCATTCTTGAAAAATATTCCAGAAAAGAGGGAAATGAACTTACGCTTGAGTTGTGTAGTTCAAATCCGTTCGCAACCAAGTAACATTCGGGAATGGTGTTACACATTTCACAAATCCTCTGACGTTAGACATGCTATTGAATTCAATGTGTGTGCTGGCAATTTCACGACTCGATGGGAATCTCACATTCGCACTGCAAACAAAAGAGATGATCATTTTATAACTGAATTTTTTTTTTGCAGAAATTGTTCAAAAAAACTCCATTTAAATACGAACTAAAATCAATAAAAGCAAAAAAAAAAATTGAGAAAAAACTCACTCTAAAACCTGTTGAGTCTGGTCATTTTCATAGAATCCACTGGCGCGAATTGTTTCCTCTTTGAAATATGGCGTTTTCACTCTGGCCGATACTTCACGTCGAATTCCCTTGCGAAGCATTTGTAAATTCGTTTCGAATGTCTTATTTACTGTGTCTGTTCCCCACTGAGCATGCAACAATGTTTGTAAATCGGTTAAATCTCTGTACTGGGCCCTGCTTACAAAACGTTTTCTTTCCTTATCTGACTCGTATCTCGTTTCAATGATAACATCCTGAATGGGTGTGGATAAAATTTCACCTCCGAATCGTCCGGTAAATCGGTGCACATCATCCATTGGGGCTGGTAATCGAACAGAAAAGCTTCCACTCCGATCAGTCTTGCTAATTAGCATAATCGAGCAGTTTGTTTCGAGGTTAACCTTTGAATCGACATCCAGATTACCGCCAAAGTTCAAACGTTGATTGGTTTTGCCTGGATTTCCATACTTCATTCCGACTTTAAGTGTTCGCGTTCCAAGTTCATTTTCCGATCGAAAATCGAATAGTGCTTGCATATTCTCCAGCAGCACGAATGTCCACGACGAATGAATTTGGCCATGGCCCAAGCTAAAATCATAGAACAGATTCACAAATCCTGAATGGGGCTTCATCAAAGCGGTTCCGTTGATACTGAGATTATCGATTCCAAATGAACGCCACGGTGTTACTATAGAAAATTCACCAGTGAATTTGTCGTCGTTATCGGGTTTCACGGATTGTTTGAATGTACAATGGTTCATATTCTGTGATTTTGAGAGAAAACCGGGTGATGTATCGATTGTCGTTAAAATATTCCAATTGACCTTGCTGAAGATTGAGATGACGCTGTTCACTTCGAAGAATTTATCAAACTCAGATATGCGAATGTTGACCGTTTTTTGGTGATCGTTGATGTTTTGGTTCAATGAGTATGACACAAATGTGACTGTATTCCGTGCAACGGGCCGCAAACGCAAGTCCAAGCTGATTGGAACGTTGGATTGGAATTCAGCAGTGCCATTTACATTGTAAATTTCACGGTTCCGTGTCAATCTGCCCGATACCAAATAAACATTTTGCCTTGGGATGCGTCGCAAAATTACCGACGATGTAACATTGGCCAAATTTGGTATTGGTGTGGCCAGTTCGAAAGCAACACGATCGCCACGTTTCTTTGCACTCACATGAAATGCAACGCCTCGTTTCGACAACGTGTTCATGTTGAGGTCAAGTAGAGCCACAAAATTTGATGATCGATTCAAAACGATGGATGTTTCCATGAGTGTGATCGGGAATGCATTTGTGGATGCTTTGCTGTGGAGTTTTATATAATTCTGCTCAGTTTGCCAGGTGCTTTCGATGCGACAGAAAGAGTGATCGTTGTAATTTTCATCGAAGGCAAAAATCAGTATGTTTTCCGTATCGGAAAGATCTTGTTTGTAAACTACTTTCAGCTCATAGTGCGGTATAGCGAGTGAGGCTAACGCTAATCCAGCTTTGAGATCAATGAAATTCGTGTCGAATTCCAAATCAGCTGCCAATGACATGGCCGTGTTTAATGTACGACCGGAAATGTTTGCTTTGTACGTTGATTCAGCGATCTCAATACCACCTGCCAACATCACACGCGGCAACGTTTCGAACGGTAAGAACAAATTCAGTGCGATGTCATGGGATTTGAAATCGACATCCATGACTTTGGTGTAATTTGAATTGAATCCCAATTCAGTCCAATTTGTACCGTTTTTATAGAATAATTCCAAAGCTGATACGTAGAAATGGCCGAGTTTTGCACAGTGCAGGTAGAGCAATTCAACTTCTTTGTAGGCGTCGAACGGTGTGGCAAGTTGTAGTGAATTGTGTACATGCATATAATCGGGGAAATACAACAGATCATTCACAATAATATTTCCCACCGGCAGATTCAATGTACTACGAATTACATAGTACTCTTCATCAATGTCGTCAACATCCAAAAATCCAGAAATTGTCGGCCAAATGATTGTATTCAATTCCATTTGACCCAATAAACTCCATTCACCTGGGAAAAATTGAAAGAGATTGATGCGATTTTTTTTTAATTTCTCCTATTAAAAATTTGTTCTTTTTTCAAAATACTATGAATGAGAAAAATGATGGAGCAATATTGCTAAAACACTAACCACTTTCACTATCCACCTCTTCTTGATGTAAACTAACATCTTCGCTTGAATCTTCTTCGTCTACAAAATATCTCAAAAATTTATCAAAATCCTCAGACAACTTCGACTTAAATGGTAACGAATGCTCAACTTTTGGTAAATTGATCAATTTCTCCTTTGATTTCCCATTCACAATGATTCCCAATTTCTTTTGTGCGAATTTCAACATGACTTCCATATCAAAGATTTGTTTTCGAATGAATTTTATCACCAAACTGCTCTCTTCAAAGTGATCTAACGGTGTGTACACTTTCCACGAGTATTCAAAGTCTTCGAGTGATGTTTTCCGCGATACACCAACATAACCCAGAACAAATTTATTGAATCCGCCCCTGAAATCCACCATGTCTGGTCGCAGTTTTGCGATGAGCATAATTTTCTTAAAACTTTCGATTGGTGTGTCCAAACTGAAAATAATCGGCGCTTCCAAATTGAAAATCACATTAAATCGGCTCATTGATTCAACATTGAATTTACACTCAATGCCAAGTGCTCCACCTAAAAAAAATTGGATGTGAAAATAAATTTTTTTTTTTCCAATTCGATCAAATTCACGCAATAATTACCTGGAGCACGAACTTCAGCGACAAAATGACGCTTACGATTTACCAATCCCAATCGACTGACAATATTTCGGTATTTTTCAATGGGCGTGGTAATATTCACCACTAGCATGCAATCGGTGACCTTTTTCACTGTTCCATCAACGGCCAATGTGAATTTCTTGGCTTCGAGCTCGAAATCGGCAGCACCACGAAGTGCTTTGACCGAACTCAACGAGAATTTCGTTGCTAATGAGCCTTTTGAATAGCCTTTCAATGGTGTTTGCATCATTATCGAACCGGATATATTTCTGTACAGATCATTCGAGTGTATTTGCCATGCGGATTTAATACCGAAAATGTTTGGTTTTTGATCGTGCGGTGCATGATGAATTGAAACGTCCGTGATGTAGTGACGCTTATCTTGATGATGTCTAAATGCAGCATTGATTGTTGGCACTTGTTTCACTGTACTGTTGACAAGCAGTTTGGCTTCAATTTTTATGTTTGGATCATCAAATTCAAAGTCAGTCAAAGCACCTAGAATAAGCTTTTGACTGTCGGCCCACAGAATCGTTGCATTGCTCGAGAACAGATTTTTGGCTTGATACACTTGGGCACTGAACTGATTGGTTTGCCAGTCAACAAATGGAGTTTTTAGCCGCAAATCAATCCAGATGTGTCGCTTTGGTTCGTAATATGCACCAGAGTCGAATGTTAGGTGAATGGTTTCATTTGATCGCCAACCAATGCTAACGTTACCACGATACGTCGGACCAGGTACAGCCAAATCGAACGAGCCACTGAACGTTCGCGCTGGATAGGAAAGTGTAAAACCTCCATCATACGTTTTGTATGTGGGTGTATTGAATTCAGCATTCAAAAATAGCTATTGATGTAAGAGAAAATGTTTTTTTTTTTTTTTTTTTGAAACTATTCAATTGCTTATTTTTATTTTCATATTAATTAAATTGTATTAATCATTCAACTAATCGATATGACGGAGAATATCGGTTTAAAAAAGCATTCTAACGAAAGAATTTTAATTATACCTCTTGCGTTGGATCACGATTCGAATCCCACGAGACTTTCACTTCGATTTCCTTTTTCTGTGGCGTTGATTGACCGCCGATGATCAAACGAATCTCACGTGTGCTGCGAATAAATAGAACATTTCAAAGTTGTTTATATCCACTATTCACTCAGCTTAATGTGTGTTATGTGCTTAGATTTTATTTATTGAATAACTAACTGGATGAAAAGTCTTGGGTAAATGAAAAAAAATGACTCGAGAAAAAAAAACAAATGAAGAGATTGAAATCAGAATGCAATAAAATTCTCACCGATCAATGTGTAAATCAATCGATAGCTTTCGGAAGTTTTCATCGCTCAATCGAGCACTGACCCAATAGCGTCTCTCTAAAATCTTCAATTCACCATAGACACTTTGGTCGTAAAAGCCAAAATGATTGTGGCCAATGATGAGACCATACGGATTTGCACCATAATCGATATTGGTTTCTATTTGCATTGCAGTTTCATTCAGTAGATAACGTGCCAAAATGGTCGTTTCATTGAAATGCGGACTCTTCATAACCAATTTAAGTTGATGTCGTGATTCATGTGTTGAGCTCTTATCGTCATACATTCCATAAATCTCAATAGAATGCCCGGTGAACCATGTTCCTTGAACTTTTATCTAGAAATTAGACAAAATAGAATTATTTATAAAAAAATTAAATTTTTTATCGATTGAAGTAAAATGTATCAAACAAAATGGGAATTTGAAATTTAACGTTTGAATCAAACCACGTGATATTTTGTTGAATATTTTCAGTTGTGAACAATTTGTTCGGAAAAACTTCAATATAAATAAGTCATTCATTTTTGGTGTTTTTGTCTATAAATAAATCAAACCACCCATTCAAACTTACATCATACTGCAGTCGTTTGGTTCGTTCAATTGCCTGAAAACGTGCCGTACACGAATTAAAGCCCGGTATTTGAACATTCAAGTAAAAATCAATATTTCGTGAGTAACTGGACGGAAGCATAGCCGAAACGACAATTGTTGCTTCTTTATTCTCCGCATAGCGAAACAACAGCATAATATTGTGCAAAGGTCCTCGTTTGATTTTTGTATTGTATCTATTAATAAGAATTTCAATAATTAAACAGCGAATAAAACGGAGCGTCAATATAGTATGTTGCTTACTTGACCATGAACTTGTAATAAATTTTCGATATGGGTCTGGTAACTTCGATGGTAAAATTTGTACGTGAATTGAATTCTCTGTCATCGGGTTCGGTTTTAATGAGAGCCAACCGAATGCCCAGATTATATTTTGGATCCATAAAATCGACGGCATTGTTAACATTCAATCCCAGTTCAATGTGACTCAGAACACGTTTATAATTGATATTTGCTTTAAAGTTATACTTTTTATATGCGGTCGTATTCCATTTTGCCATTCCAACCAAACTGCTTCGATATCCATCGTGCAGTCCTTCGATCTCACTTTCGAAATCGATAAGCTGTTCATTGTCCTGATCAAACTTGTAGTTCACCAGCAATCTGGTGGAAAATTTACTCTCAGTCGTTGTAATGTACCCAGTCATTCTTGCTTTGAATTTTTTCGTCCAAAACTCCAATTGCGGATCGTATTGCATAATTTTATTTTTCCCGATTTTTTTCACCGTTCCCGATAGCCCAACAATTTCCTCGTTACTCACAGCCAATGAAAATCGTGGATGATAAATCCAACCATGGATGATAATCGTTCGATTCAAACCCATTTCGAGAGAGAATCTCTTTTGGCTGTCAATCAACAGATTGGCTTCAACTGATTTTTCATCGTCGGTATTTTTGTACGATGCCGTTGCCGAATGGATTGTCTTTCCGTTTTCGAATTTCATTTTTAGGCTGTATTCATCCGGTTCTTTTGTAATGTTTGCAGTGAATATACGCGAAATTTCGGTGTATGGCGTTTCAAATATGAATGTTCCACTTGATCGATCGCCCGGTGCATCATGCCATTTGTATTCAATGGAAAATGTTTTCGCACTCACATCAGCTTTATCAACATGCATTTCGATATCAATTGGACCGCACAACAACAAACTCGGCAATTGCCGTACACTTTTGCTTACATCCGGCAAACTATAATCACTGCACACTTTCAATCCAACGGCTCGTTCGATGCCCGGCCATGTACACGTTGAATTTGCATAACGCTTTTCAATGCCCGGCTGCCGAATTTCCCGTTCATGTTGCAACACAATCAATTCACTGCGTGCACTTATAATGTCATTTCGATCTTGTGGTAATCCAAATTGCAGTGACACATAATTTTTTCCGTCCACTTTGAGTTTTGCTTCGACCGATGAGCTTGAATATAAATTCGATTTAACACGAATACCCAACGTTCCGTAGAAATAGTCGAACTGCATCGATCCGATAACATCTAATGATACACTGGGCTTGAGTTTACCATTTATCGCAAATTTAGGGTTTTCCCAGAAATTATCGCCTTGCAACGAACCCGATGCACGCAAATCAATCGATGATGCTCCGTATGCATGCAATGCCAATGGAAAACCAGATGTTAACGGCACCTCATACGATGCCTCAAGGAATACACCCGATTTTGTGTAAATTATCTCTTTGCCCGACAGCAATTGTTTTAATTGATTCATTGGATTTAAATCGTTGAAAAGAGCGTACACCTCACGAAGATCTTCTAATGTTTTGTATTTGATGTCGTTGCCAAACATTTTCAATCCGAATGCAGCACGCGGACTATTCATATTGTATCTTCAAATAAAAATGAAGAGACGATTGAAATTAGATCGTGTGAAAAATGAATGAATGACATGGAATAATTCCATTGGATAAGGAAGAAAAGAATTTAAATTGAATTTGATTACTATTGAAGTTTGACCCAGTTTTCGCAAATGGTTTTCAAATTCGATTTTGAAGTAAAAAAGTCAATATAAAAGTAATTACTTAATATCATAGTTGAGCTTCTTGACATCGTTTTGCAAATCTTGTGGATAATTTGGAGAATCTGTGCCAGTTTTTGGCTTGTCCGAGTCTTCGTTTTCCAATTCATAATCCTGCTCATCGTTATTTGTCGATTTCTTCTGTTGGTCAGCGTCACGGCGTAGTCTTAGATTTATTTTATCAATAGTTTCGGCTGAAATAAGACAGATTTTGCGTCAATTTGGGCTTGAAAGTACAATGCAATTTAATAACAATCGAATGCTTTTCACAAAATTAACACAATTTAGACGTTTTAACTAGATACTGCATCGTAATACACTTACCCTTGATAGGAGCAATTTTCTCTTTAAAATAATCTTTAACCGCTTCGACATTGTCCGAGAATCCTTTGGTCGACAATGGTCCTTTTGGCCCAAAAATACCTTCGACCATGTGTTCAAATCCCTGCATATAAGCCGACACCTCGAAAATGTTCACCGATTCGCCAAACAAATCGACGGTAAAATTGTATGAAGCCGATCGTGGCATGTATGAATCAGTGCCAAATATCAAATTGGCATCGCTACTCAAGCCAAAATTGTATTCATCAAAAAAGAGACTGTGTTCGAAATTGTGTGAAAATTTGCGGAAATCCATTTTATATTTCTTGCCTAAATCATCATCAACCAAAAGTCCTTGCGCTGCGACACGAACTGGCGACGCGGATTTGGCAATGTTTTTTAGATGTGACCAAACAAATGAACCGACTTGATTCACTTCTTCATTTTCAAGGACGAATTTGATTTGTTTAACCGTAAGATAATCCGGGCATCGCATTGTTTCCAAATACGCGGCGATTCGAATTTCCGAATTCACTGTGGTGCGTCGATAAGTGTCCAAGAAGTAATCTCGATTCTTTTCACAGTCGGTGCGACGATGTGCGGCTATGATATTCACTCGAACCTCAACCGGAATGTCATTGTTGTCAATGTATTCACGCATTTTGTAACGGAATGTCTTTGACATAAGACCGATGTTACCAATGCCTCGTAGCAAAATTATCGCCTGAAATGAAGGTATTCTCGATTAAAGGAAGAGAAATGATTGGAATTACAAAATGGGACAAAGGAACATAAAGTATTTTTCTCAAGCTTGAAAGAGATCAACTGTCAGAGATAGATATCTTGCCGGAGAGTTGATATTCTTTTGAGTTGTAGAAATAACTAACCTTTTCTCGATTTGCTCGCACCAACAGATTCTTCTCCAATTCGACAAGTGCATTTCTTTCGAGAAAATCGATGTAAGCCTTGACTTCATCATTTTCACCACAGTCATGATGATTGCGACAGTATGTGTGTACAACGGCAGTTGGTGAAAGTATGAAAATTGGCTCGCGGTTCTTTATCTCGTGTTTAAGAACGGTGAACAGTGCTTGTAACATTTGTTCATCTGGTCTGTGTAATAAGTTTTTATAAATAATTAATATGATGAATTATTATTATCAAGTTAATAAATGGCTTGAAACGTACCTGGGAAGAAATGAGATGGATGAGAGCCACTTTTGAGCAATGTCATTGCTAATGGACTTTTTAATGATTTCTTGTGCCATCATCTCGACAGATGCCGTGCTACCGATGTATGGTAAACTTTCCAGAATATGGTTCCTGCGAAATGTAATCGAAGCGGTAAGTATGACCTTAATTCAACGCAATTACTCTCGATTACACAGCTTATGTGTAAAAATTTCTAATTACTTTGAAACTACTCCGTCGGTGGTAGTGAATGAATAAATTATAACAAAAATTACAAAAATATCGCTTACTTTCCGTTATCATTGTCGTTGCAAATGCTCGAAGCGCGTGAAAACAGTTGATGAAGTGCGGTGGTTGACAGTTGTCGAGCGTTTTGTAAGAATTTCGAATACACATCAATGAATTGTCGTTTGATGTCTGGAAACCCGAATTGGCACATTTGCACGAGAAGTTTGCGTGCGATTTTAATTTCACCAGTTGTATGCTTTGGCGTTGGATAGTGATTGAATAAAAGTTTTTCACGTTTTTTAATCGCATTTTCCGTCTCATATCCGGTGGATTCTTCAACTTCAAACTGTATTTCCTCCAACAGTGACAGCGTAATGTTGGATGTGGTTACGGCACCGGTGCCGTTATTGGAAAACGGCACAAATTGATGACGTTCATAGCAGCTAACATCTTGGTAAACACTATGGTCGAGAATGATCTGAAAAAAGGAAGCACAAAATTCATTTTACACGCAAAATAAATGCAATTGCGGTGTATGTGTATGTGTATGTGTGTGGGCAGTTACATTGCAGTAGCTCGCCGATTGTAGCACCGGCAACACCGAATACTGTTTCCTAAAGTCGTAGGGTGTCGTTTGCAGAATTGAATTGGTTTTGTAACGATTTATGCACGATGTAATATCTTTGCGCTTTTGTATGAGCAAACTGGTGCCCGACGCACCATTTACCACATATTCAACGTTACATGATCCGGATATATCCGTTTCCCATGATTTGTAGTCGATGTCGAAGCGTTTCATTGAGTTTTGAAATGATGACAGGATGCCACGCTTGAAATTCATTACCCAATTGGGTTCGTCTGGTTCTGGGCACAGCTCGTCAACGATGCCATCATGGAATGAAAATCTGAATATATGAAGGTGTGAAATGTAGTTTTGGGCCATTAATCATCGTCCAACATTGCACATGGAAATCGATATACGTATGAACAAGAATTATGTACATGCATTTTCATCCGAATTTCCGATTCAATTTAAATAGAATGTTTTCGAATGATGCAATATTCTATGTTTATAATCATTGGCTCTATTATTTTACCAGAATATGGATTTCTAAAATTTACCTCAAATTATATTTTTGCACATCGTCTGCAAATTCAGCCGATCGACTGTGTAAATTATTCAATGGGACCGATTCATCGGAATTATATTCGCCGCTGGCTTCCTCTTCAATGGGCCGCTCTCTTAATTCCACATCGATCAATTTCATGGAACCCTCACATTTTTTCGGGAAAGTCAGCTCCACTGTACCGGACACGTAAATATTCGACGAATTATGACCAGTGCCATTAAACTCCGATCGAATGTGTGCATTGTATGCGTAGAGATAGCGTGTATTTGGAGAATAACTAAATTTTGTATTCTCCAGCTCACAGTTAGGCCGACCGCAAATGTGCGGATCTTTTAGTGGATCTAACAACAAAAAAGTGCAATTTCATTTTTGTGAGAAAGTTAAATATCAAGTCGGAATTATAGTAATTGAAACGTAAACACTGTGATTAAGACACATACTTGCTCGTTCGCTCAAACAACCAGCAAACAATGTAGTGGTAATGATTAAACCGATGCTGATTACATTCATCTTAGTCAAGTATTTTATTATCATTGTGGTTTTTTATTCTTTTTTTTTGTTTTTGTTTTTTGTCGTGTGCTACTTATGTTTAAATTTAACTTTAGCACACGTCCATTTGCTTTATCACTTCTCTCAACAGAGTCTATATAATCATTTAGTTTGTGCACTAGAAAAAACATACGAGTAAACTCTGTACTATGCTTTCTTGTTTGTTGAGTTTAATCATGCCTCATTCATTCTGTTTTCAATTCTTTTTTTCACACTTCGTTCACCTTATCACCATGAATGCTACAAAGAAAAAAAAAATGTGTTTTCAAAAAAAAATCCATTTCCCTTCAACTGACAAAAAAGAGGATGTTTAAACGTTTATCGCTGCAAAGGTCAATGGCTAGACGTGCACGATTCTTTCCTTTGTGAACTTGGACAACTCGTGCTTATGGGACTGATGTCGTGGCGACACACTAATGGCACAGCATCATATCAACTGCTCACATGCCAATGTGAATCACAACTTTGTTATCTACAATTCACTGAAAAGGAGCTTGCACAAACGGATGTTTACACTTCAAAAAAAAAGAAAAATCATTGTACACTGTGAAAATTGATGTCGACGGATATTTTTTGGGTGTGTTCATAGAATTATTTTAGAATCTTTGCTCAATATTTTGAATCCTTTCACTTTATTGGAAAGGGAGACATTTCCATTGTTTTTTTTCCTCACTAGAATGAATCACTCTTTATGTTACTAGTAAATTTACTTACAGAAATTGTTCCAAAATTCATTTACGATTCATCATATTCAGAAACCCACTCTGCACTGAATAAGAATTGTGAGATTTTTAATCTAGAAAATATTTCATTTTTTGAAAAAAGATTTTTTCGGCAGCTGAAAATCAACTTGCATGCGCATTAACAGAATATCCGCGGTTCCAGCTCCCTTTTTATCAAAATCGAATGTGTATATGTAGTCAAAGCAATTTTTTCACTAACAACACGAGTATAAATTCCAATAAATTTCTAATATTTATAGGGATTTGGAGCTATTTGAGTGTTTTTCTTATCTCTTCAGCTTTGAAGGGGTCACAAGTTGACTTGAATATTGAAAATAGACGATTTCTTTCAAATTCATTGACGTATGTAATAAAGAAACTGTATAGTTGAGAAACGTCGATTATGTTTCATATGAGACGATGGTGTGACGAAATTCTACCCGGATCAAGTGGTCATGTTGCAAGTATGTGATTTTTATGATCACTTCTATAACCTTATAATTACTGAGTGTAATCAATACTTCAAACTCTTTTTCAACCACTGGAAATAATCTACAAAAAAATCATCACTTGTCAAACACAAAAAAATCCGTATAAATATTCACTGAATTCGATTTCCTACCAACTGAAAATAGAACGCCATGATCGACGATAACTGACCAAAGCCTAAGAGAAGTATGTTCGTTGTGCGACTCAACTGCGAACTAAATTCGAAATTTTCTGAATGTAATATGGATGCTAGGAGTGATGTTAAGGCTGCTTATCAGTTTGAAAAATAAGTAAAATGGTCAAAGGTCATTTTTAATCAACATCTGAAAGCATTGGTGGAGTAAGCAGAAATCGCTTGTATGCCTGATAGTAATATCACAGTGTGCGAGAGAGAAAGATTGAACGTCTTTTGTCGAGAGATTAGGGAAATGCGTATTTTGTCGCCTAGAAAGCTGGCATGAATTATGGTTTGACCCGCATCCAGCAGTTAAAACACAATGAAATCCATGTTGAGATGAGACAGAATGGGCACAACGGTGATATCGTTGGGTGTCCGATAATTTTTTTCTTTCTCGGGTCATCAAAAGTATGTTTTCTGTTTTGTCACTTCACACTACTTACCCCTCACTGATACACGTTCGAGCCTCTCCGTGCATATTCATTCTCTACCGAGAACAATCTCCTATATTTTTACGCAAATTACGAAATGAAAGAAAAAAGTCCGTTTAAATTTACACATGTTTTTTTTTAATTTGGAATTTTATCGTCACGCTATGCTTTGTTCCATTCTTTCTATGTGTATTTGGTGTTTTAGTTTACAGTATGCTCGTCTTTTTATTTATATTTTTGTGACAGTGGCTGAGTCTACGTTTGTGTTAAATGATGCCCACTCTGAATGTGATTTACATTTGTGTGTACATTAAACTAGTTTCTTGAATCAAAAATTATCTGCCAATTTTTACATACATCACATTTTTCTCGGAATATTTTTTTTTTTTGGTTAATTTTTCAGTTGAAATTTGCCGGCCTTATCTCTAGGCAATGTGAATATCAAGAGCTTGCAATGGTACTGTTTGACTATGTGGTAATTTTGAATCGTGATTCAATTAAAGATTGAATAATTAAGTACATACGCTAACAATTTGCATTTCAATTTGAGTATTTGCTCATTCTCAATTCGCATAGAATATTTATCTGTCTAATTATATCTTCCTGATGGCCGACACTAGTCTAATTATTCCATATGGCTATTTTCGTAAATTTAGATCAATTATCAAGTGCACATTCTAATTTTCTGTTTGTCTTTTTCTTCCTCGTGAACTTTTCTCCAATAAAGGAGAATTAAATGAGGCTGTGAGAATGAAAATGGCAATACAGGAATAAACATTCTGAAACGCATCAAGAAAAAAAAATTCGCAAAAGTGAATCATGAGTTTTGAATACGCAAAAGTGAACCATGAACCTCCTATGCTGCCCATGTAAATTCATGTTTCACTTTTTCATATTCAGAACTCATGATTCATTTTTGCGAATTTTTTTTCTTGATGCATTTCAGAATGTTTATTCCTGTATTGCCATTTTCATTCTCACAGCCTCAAAATTTAATGGTTTCATTTTGGGTTAACTGGAATCAAAAACAAAAATGGCACTGATGTGTAACGGACCTCTTCCTTTAAGTACAATGCACTTGGTTTACATGTTTATGGAGGAAGACATGAAATTCGATGAAATAGGTCTTACTGGCATTATAATGTATAATAGCATGGCGCTAATGATGGAACAATCGAAAATGTATTTGAGAAATTCTCTATTCGGTATATTGGTGATTAAAAATCTACTTGTTACGTACGTGTGTCTTTTATGCACTTTATTTTTTTTTTTTTTGCTTTATCATTGTTATCCTATGAAATATTTATCAGTATGAGTTACATCTTTGTCAGATTCTGGTTTCGTTCTATTTTTATATGAAAAATGCTTACGACTAAGAACAGAATATAATTAAAGCAATTAATTCGAAATGATAAAATATACAATTAAATGTTTTCTCTCTTTTTGACAGTCACTTCATTGGAACAGAATTCTGTAACAGTCGAACCAATCATTTGTTTTTTCTCTGTCTGTCATTCTACATGCAGTGAATAATGAATGAATAATATGTGTATCAAAACGTATAAATGATAACACAAATGAAAGAAAAGACAAAATCAAATGTTCGTGTTGTTGAATTGTGTCATGCAAAATGTTCCTCATTTCTACATGAAAAAATCGTTGTCAATTATTTAGCATGCTTTAAATCAAATCAACATAATGGTCTTTAAATGTTGCGGATATTATTACAACATATATCAGTTTATTTCTCTTTTTCCACCTTCCTAACATTTTATCGTTTCGTTCGCTAAAAATAAGACATATTTGTTTTTTTTTGTTTTGTTCAAAGCACATTTTTCATAATGATTCGTTATAGCTGTCGGCGCAGCACACACTAATTTCTAAACTTTAAAAAACCATTATCACAATCTCAATTATAGTTTCCATTCGGTCATTTCAATTTTAAATTCTTGATCACGCTCTCTCGCTTACGCTCACGCTCTACTAAACCGAAACAGAAACAATTCTCACATTATTACTCATAGGAACACTCTAAAAAAAATCCTACATCGTATATTTTGTGTTGGGAAATTTTCCAAAACGGTGGCGCTGCGGATTTTTTGTTTGTTTTAACAAATTCAGTGTAATATACGTATATTTGTCACATTTCATTTATTTATCGGTTTGCATTTTTCTTGAATGTTTCCACGTGAAGGAAATTCCTGCAAAATATACATATATCGGCCAATGACAAAATAAAACGCCGTCGGAATTTCAACTGATATTCAAATGTTCTGATTTTCCAATGTTTCTGATAAATTTTTCAACGATAGACTTGGTCGGTCGGTCAGTCGGTGAAACGATAAATCATCGTTAATATTCGAAACATTTTGAATTTCCAATTAAATCGATAAATCATCAATCGATGCCGTTGGTCATGTTATTTTTATCAATGTTTTAAATACAAGCGGTGGGGTTAATTTGCATTTTTCATCATATTAAATCAAACATATATTTCTGAATAGTTAATAGAAAAAAATTTTGCGTCATGTATCGTAATGTCGAAATATCATTTGATTCGCTAATGCAGATTCAAATGAAGAAATCGAACTGGAAACAAGCTGACACAAAATCATGTGAAAATACAAAACAAATGATTGGTTAACTTGCAATATTCATGATTAATTCCATTGAAGAAACATTGCAACCTGTGCGGGTATTTCTTGTACGGTTAATCAATAAAATGCAGGCATTTTGATGGTGGCAAGTTGAAGCCACTGGCAACCCAAAGTAATAAATTTCAATCTTATCTCCAATACAAAATTGTACAGAGGTGTGAATTACGTGCGTTTCCACTATAAATTTTGCTCGCTAATCTATTGTTGCGAACGATAAAGATATTCGGAATTGTACGAATTGTACTAAAAAAAAGCCGTCATTATTGTTTAGCCGCATTTAATTTACAAGCTTAACGAAATTCTTCACACCATTTCCTGGTTAATTATAATTATTAAATGAACTGCACGCAGCTATCGATTCAGTGTGTCTGTGTAACGTTGAAAATGAAAGTAATTGGCGTGTGGATTGGCCAAATGGATTGAATGTTTCTGAATGAACGACCACACGAGCAACGGGATACCCATCCGGGAGGTGTGAGTATCGAGCAAAATGCAGTCATTTCGCTTGCAGAATTGCAATTTGGCTGCTATCCACAATGGAAATCGATTTTTGTGTGATGTAATAAAAATAGATGCATTCCATTGTTGCTATAAAATCTGGTTCAAAATGGCAATAGCATCGCATAGAAGGAGCGAATAAAGCGAATAAACAACAACAGAAACTAATGCATCATGTCATGACAAAATGAAATAAAAACAAAATCGTTGCTGAAAATGTCAACATGAGCACGAAATTCCAACTCGATGGAAAGACGATCGATAAATTCATAAACCGAACAAGACAAGACCATTCTCTGTATATACGTGTATGAAACCAGTAGAACAGCGTCAGCGACATCGCGAACATTCATTTGCCTTAGAAATTGAAACTTGATACACAGAAATAGACATGTGATGAGAACAGTTACAACTGTTTCGAAACAATTGAAAACCCGTACATTCCAATGGATAAAATCACAATGAAATGTTGGCGTTTGTATGATATTGAAAAACAAAATGTGTATATGTGTCGCTGAGCATAAAAATGGGAATACAGATCTGTTACAGCA